>NW_024346062.1:8636218-8641832 GCF_902729225.1 Pteropus medius | reverse complement strand
AAGGAAGGAAGAAAGAAAAAATAAGAAAGAGAAAAAAAAGAGAGAGGGAAGGAGGGAGGAAAGAGAGAACCCAGTGTTCCTGGAGAAATGGCTGATTCCAGAGCTGGGATAAGGAAAATCAAGATAGGCCTAGAGCATCTTGTAGAATTAGAACAAAAACCAAAATATTGAAGGTTGTGCCCAAAAGATATAGAAGTCAACCTGAAAGAGCCTCCAGAGGCCAAAGCTGGAACAATTTGATCAATAAAATAATAGAGTATTATATTATAGCTCAAAGTATAAACTAAATATCCATGCATTACACTGATATGAATAAATGATTGAATAAAGTTATTTATGGGGAGAAGAGAAATCCTTAAAGAATTCCAAATAATATATGTAGATTCTCCCCTCCAGAAGGTAGCTCTTAATTCTCCTTGTCTTGAGTATGGATTAAAATTAGTGATTACTTCCAATAAAAAAGATTATAGAATAAGAAAAATAGTAACCTTACACTGAAGAAACCCAGCAAATACTACTTTAATAAGCGATGAAGATTAATCTCATCAGTGATGTCATATGGGTATAATGTGTCCTTTGATATGATGTGATGACAAAGGTACTCCACCTCGGTAATATTATTGAGAAAATTTATAATTTGAGTCTAATTATGATAAAAACATCAGAAACCCAGATTGGGGGGCATTCGATAGAATACCCAACCAGTACACCCCAAGACTCTCAAGGTCAAGAAAAACAAGGAAAGATTGAGAAACTATCATAGATTAGAGGAGACTAGGAAAATAAGGTAACTAAATGCAGCATGTTATTTGGCATTAGATCCTGAAACATTAATGGAAAAATTGGTGAGATCTGAGTAGTATGGAGTTTAGCTAGTAGGTTATTATTATTATTATTACTATTATTAGAAATGTATCATAGTAATAAAAGATGTTAACAAGGAAAAATAGATGAGAGATATACACAAGAACTCTCTGTACTATCTTTCCAACTTTTCTATAAATCTAAAATTATTCCCAAATTAAAAGTTCATTAGAAAGTAATTGTCTAGGTAGAGGCAGGCTATGTGAGAAATCTCTGTATTTCGCTGTGGACTTTAAACTGTTCTAAAAAAATAGTCTTAATTAAAAAAAAAAACAAGTGTTATTCACTGGCAGGAAAAAAAGTAATTGTCATAAATAGAGAGCCCAGAAATAAACTCTTTCATATCTAGTCAGCGATTTTCAAAAAGGGTACCAAGACCATTTAATGGGGAGAAAACATCATTTTGACAAATGATGTTGGGAAAATTGAATATATATATATGCAAAAGAATGAAACAGGACCCGGACCTTACACTATATACAAGAGTTAAATCAAAATGTATAAAATAAATAAACATAAGAGCTAAAACTATAGAACTCTTAGAAAAAAACATAGGGAAAAGCTTCGTGACATTGGATTTGACAATGACTTCTTAGATATAACACCAAAGGCACAGGCAACCAAAAAAAAGATAAGTTGGACTTCATTAATATTAAACATTTTTACATTAAAGGACACTATCAACAGAGTGAAAAGGCAATCTATAGAATGAAAGAAATATTTGTGAATCATATATTTAATAAGAGATTAATATCCATAATATGTCAAGAATTCCTATACCTCAACATCACTAAAAACAAATAACCCAATTTAAAAATGAGCAATGACTTGAATAGACATTTCTCCAAAGATATAGAAATGCCAACAAGCATATGAAAAGATGCTAAACATCAATAATCATTAAGGAAATGTCAATCAAAACTACGAGACACTACTGCATACCCATTAGGATGGTAATTACCAAAAACAAACAAACAAAAGCCACAGAAAATAACAAATATTGATGAGGTTGTAAATAAACAAAATATATTCAACTTAAAACAGAAGACAATTCTGATACATGGTACAACATGAATGAACCTTGAAGACATTATGATAAGTTAAAGGAGCCAGTCACAATAAGGCAAATAATGTATGATTCCACTTATATGAAGTACTTAGAGTAGCAAAATATGTAGAGACAGAAAGTAGAATAATGGTTGTTAGGGGTCAGGGGAAGAAAGGAATGGAGAGTTATTGTTTAATGGATACAGACTTTCAATGGAGATGAAGTACTGGAGATGGATGATGGTGATGAGTGTACAATAAACAATATGAATGTACTTAACAACACAGAACTGTACACCTGTAAAAATGGTTAAAATGGTGAATTTTGTTATGTATATTTTACCATAAAAAATTTTTTAATTGTCATAATAATATGTCCAGTTTTTCTTTAAATACTTTTGTTTGATGTATACACATTGCGAATGTTTCCAAAGACAAGAATCAGATTACTAAAGATAACAAATGGAGAGTGAAAACTGGATTATAAACCAGTTGTTTTGGTTGATTACAAAGGTAAGAAGTGCCAAAAATAGATAAAGATAAATTATTTAAATGGTGATAAAGTTAGCAATAGACATTTTTAAATCTTATTAGGTTATTCAATTTAGGAGAAACTCTAGAGATTAGAAATGACTAACACATTATTAACTATTTTTAAAACAATAGGATATCACACATTAGTTTTCTTGATATTAGTCTAAATGACTAAAATAAAAGATGGAGATAATAATAAAGTATACTTTATATAAGTAAAAGTACAATCTGTCAAACATTTTACCTTTGTTGAGATATGTGCTCAAAATAAAGCATTATAATATGTGGAAATAATAAACTGCCTTGAAGAAAATATCTGAAAAATATCAGCAATTTTTTGACTTTTTCTTTCCTTTGAAGGATACTTTTTTGTTCTCTTGGTGTGATTTTCCCCATTCTAACCCCTCTCTTCCCAATTCCATCTTCATCAATGTTTCTCTAGTCAGTTAATTAATAAGAGGCAGAGAGATTTTGTCCGTCAAGTTTGCAATGGTATGTCTTTAGAACAGTCAAATTGAAGGAAAAGCTATTCATTAATTTGCTCCTAATTTAATAAATATTCATTAAGGGCTTAATTATCTGAAAATTTGTTCTGGATACTTTGCCCTAGTCAAATATTTTGTTTATGGTCTTATTTTGCCATATAGCATAAATCTCATCTTGGCTATTTTGGTCTTGCTTTTTCCTTCTTTTCCAACCAAAAGACCTTTTTATTCAAAGTGCCCCCAAGTCCTCTTGATGTATCATTTCTTCATAATGAATCCGAATCTTGCATGCCACCACCTAACACATAGTAGTTGTTCAATAAACATGTGATGAATGGATCTCTTGAATGAATGAAAAGAGGTGAGTCTTGATGATACACCCTCACATCCTCACCATCAATATACAGAATGCTATTCACACTATCCTGGGTTATAGAACCTTTAAACATAACCAATTAACTACCTTCAAAACATTTGTAAATGTTAATTTCAAAGTTCAATTGAAAATAGTCAAATTTACACAAAAATCTGCTTTCACATGTTCTTTCAAACTCATTAGATTGTGACTTCTTTTTAAAATCAAAAAGCAATTACAATGCTTGAAATACACTGTGTCTGTGTTTGATTACTGGCTGTATTATTGATGAATGCTGAAAACATTCAACATTCAACAGCACTGTTTAAATTTCACAGAGTCTAGCAAAGGGAAAATAATAAGTATACATCTGGTTGATTCTTTGAGTTATAAATTTACAATTAAAATTTGACCAGGCTTTAGATGCTTAAGAGCTTAATTGACCATGTAATTCTAAAACACGCTACAAGGATTCTATTATAGAAAACGCATGGTTATAGGTACGTAGCTTAATGATGACAAATCCTGCACATCAAATTCTACTTTTATTTTAAATTTTTAAAAGATTACCTTTAAATCAGAGACATAATCTCTCAAAACATACCATATGCCTTTTCTTTTGTAGCACATGTTTAGAAGCAGCTTTAATTAGAGTTAATGCATTGTTTGGTTTCTTCACTTCCATTTCCCTTATCCTATTCAGCACTATAGCAAAGTTAACCCTGCACCTTTGTGCAGGTTGGAGATCAAGTTAGTGGAGAAAAGTCTTTAGAGAATCTAGAAAATCTAACTAGCTGCAATAAGGCATTAACTAGAATCAACGCCATGTATTGACAATTCTTCTAAGGAAACAATATAAAAGATCTTACTTTTTGTTCATAGTACCAAATATTTGTCAGATACAAATGGTCCTCTACTTTGGTGAATATATGAGGCCTTATTAAATATCTAGTGAAGGGAAATAAGGAGTACAATAATTCCTGAATTGTGACCTTTTATTTCTTATTTTGGTCCAATAAGCCAATAGTATAGTCATATAATCTCAGAATTCTAGGAAATTGACAGTCCTGTGTGGAATTGCAAAGCTGGTCTTGGTCTGAAGAACTGAAAATGTCTGGTTCAAGTTCATTCAGAAAAGTAGTCTCATTTTATTATTTTTAAAGCACTTTAAAATATTGTATCATTTCTTCAACATCTGTCTGACTCAATACGTCTCAGTCCTTTTCTCATCTACAAATTTCCAACCCATTGTTTTAATTTAAAATAAAATGATTCCTCTTGCTGTAGAAGAATTTATTCAGCCTGTCTTCTTATATATTGTCTTCTTTTATCCAAAATCTTAAATTCTAGCTAGACTTGAGCCTTGATTCTCCTTCTCCCTTCTTTGCCTTTATAGAGAATCTTATAGACCCTAGATAAACTCTTTATTGAAAACCATCCAGCAATGTCATTGGTTCTTTATAAACCCATCCCCATCAACTATGCTTGTGAGAAAAATTAAGAAATTAAAATGTAAAGTAATCACAATATACAACAATATTTTTATTGTTTCTTCTTAGAATATAATTAGACAGCAGGAATCATTTTTGGACAACACTTGTTCAAAAAAACTAATAATTAGCAAGCATCTGCTACTTGCATATGACTCTTCTAGACACTATAGTAGAAACCAAAACAAATGACCTCTGCCCTCAAAGGTAAATGAAAGTCATTAATAGAAGAAATAAAGTTCCTACAAATTTCAGTAAACTGAATAGACTATTAAAAGTTAAGATTTACAAAGAATATTTAACTAGCCACTTTCATCTTCATGTTTTTAATATACTAAACTTCTAAACTCATCTTTACTTCTTTGCTTCCTACTGGTGCCTTCATATTTCTTACCTTTTTTATCCTCCTCCTTAAAAATCCCAACCATTCTCCAATTCTACAAAGATCTGTTTATCATCCTTAAAAAATACACACACACTCAGAAGCAGTGAGACTGGTGGCATTAGATGTTTAAGCTTTTGAATCTGAAATGTTTTAGCATCCTGCAATTATTTTGCATATTGCTGGTCAAATCTCTTTCTAACACTTAATATAGCTATTCAAAACCATCTTCAGTCTCACCCATATCAGAAGCTCCTTACTCATCTCTTTATATTGCCTGCCTCCATCTACACCCAGAAATTAGAGGCTATTAAGGCTAAAGTTCCTCTACTTAATATCTCCCTTCTCTTCACAGCTCCCTCCTACCTCAGACACACATCTATAAATTTATCTACAATAGTAATCCCTTCTTTCCTTCCTCCCTCCCCCTTTTTCTATCTTCCTTCCTTCCTTCCTT
>NW_024346062.1:8537837-8636207 GCF_902729225.1 Pteropus medius | reverse complement strand
CCTTCCTTCCTTCCTTCCTTCCTTCCTTCCTTTTTCCTTTCCCTAATATCTCACATCGGATCCCTGTAAATTAAAATATTGCACGTCCTTCAGAATTGCTCCATATATTTTTACTTTCTCCTAATCCGCTTATACTTATATTCCTCAGGACTGTTCTTGTAAACATTTATCCATATCATTTACCCTCTACACACCATTACCCACCTTCGCCTTAATCAATTGCTTCAATAACTCAGACTTCATTGAGGAAATGGCAGCCATCTAAAATGATGTTCAAAGTTTACTCAATATTTTCCCCCATATATATACACAAATAAACATACCTATTTTGGCATCTATATTTTACTAAACTTTCTAATCTCAAAGGGAAGGTTGTGGTTTCTTCCCCTCTCTTAGAGCAGCAATCATATCCCCTTACTTTATAAAGAATAAACGTCATTTTCCTATATATTCAAACTCTCCCTCTCTGCTAGCTCCTTTATTCCTCCCCGCTCTAATACTCTCAGATAACCCATCCTCTGCTCCCACTCCACTGCTAAAACAAAATGAAACAAAACAAAAAACCCTCATCTTGACCCTAAGTCATTTTTAAGTTACAACTATATTTCCATTCTTATTTTTATGACAAAATTTCTGCAACAGATTTTTGGACACCTTTCTTGCCTCCATTTCTTCAAACCAAAATCTTTTGACTTTTGCCTCACAACTTGACACCTCTTGATACTTCAAAGATTAGCAATAGCCTTCTAACTTTTGAATCCTCATAAGTTTCCTCTCTTTCTTCTTCACAAATTCTCCTTCCCTTATCTTTCTTTAGATCACTTTCTCCTGACTCTTCTAAGTCTCTGACTCTATTTTCCTTCTCTGTTTTTTGCTACTCTTCATTTGCTTACTTCTAAAATGCCAGAATTCTTCAAGATTTTATCTTCTTATTCTATACACTCTATGGGGAAAGATATTCTGACATAGATGTTTTAGAGAAATCTTTTGACACAGCTTCTTCAACTCTGTGATTTTAATATGGATAATAACTCCTCATAAAGCAATTACTAAATGTTAGTACTTTTTAAAGAAACCAGTTCTAATCTCTCCATTTTGTACCATGGATATTAAAAAAAAAATTTGTTCCATCTAAGTGTCCCATAAATGAAAATGGAAACATCAAATTAATAAAGTCAAAATGTTTTCTTCACACCCTGGTAGTCTAATCTTACTATATGCCTTCTCTATGTTATGATAAATTTTAATCTATTCACCAAACTTCATCTGCCTTTGCCCTTTTGACTTATATTTTTAACAGTTTTCTGGGCATATCTACATAGATGTCCTACTGGTTCCTCAAGTCAACAGATCTGAAAACGAATTCATTTTCTTCCTTTCCCATGCTGACAGTCCCCCTTGTAAACTTTTCTTGGTCAACAGCACCAAGATAAGCCCAGCCATCCCAATCACAAACCCAAGAACCATCTCTGATTTCTCTTTATTTCTCTTTCCTCACATTCAGCAGCTCATTAAACACGGTCATTTATGCTCTCCTTAAAAATCTGTCAAATATGTCCCACTTTTCTACCCTCAGTACATGGTTGGAGTTCAAAGCCCTCAGCATCTTTGAGTGTATAGGATCCTAACTGGTCTCTTAATAGGATTTGACTATCCTTTAATCCATGCTCCATGCCAGAAACATTTTTCCAAGAGTAAATCTGATTGTGTTACTTCTCTGCTTAAAACTGTGAATGATTTTCTACTGGCTCTGAGAATATGTTCTGCTTCTCTTTTCAGAGCCATTATTTGACACTCTCTCACATGTATCCTGAAATCTGACCATATCATACTAAGCACAATTCTTTTAACAAGTACAGTCTTAATGGTTCCCTGATTTTGCAGATGCTCTTATTTCTTCCTGCCTAGATCTATCTAATGAATGCTTAATTAGTTCAGTATTCTCACTGCACCTTAAATACACTTTCATGAGTTCATGTGTCATACACTACTGCAATCATTTCTTGTAATGTTTTCATTTTCTTATGCTAAAGTTGTTTAAGGGATAGTATTTTATTTGTCTTTGGATATCAAGTGCATAGCAGAATGTGGACATTTGGTACTTAGGAAATCTTGGTGAAGAAATAAAAGCAATCGCTATGCACATTTGGATAGTATAAAATTTTCTGATTATACTCCTTTGAGAAAACAAGTCCATGGCAGAGAGGTGAATGTATGTGTGTTATTAAATTTGAATCAAGAGCAAATCTTGGATGGTACTGGACTTTTGGCATGCAAGAAATGAGCTCTTTCAATTGGACGCTCATTTTATTACTTTACTTAGCTAGGATTAACCTCCCTTATTCTCTAACATTTTACCTGCAGAGTCAATCACTGGAAATTCGACTTCCTTTTTAATATTCTCTTTTAAAAACTCATTGACTAATTCTAAGCAATACAATCATAAGAGAGGGGGGGAATGTGAACAAAGGAATAATCTGATTTAATCATGATTATTTAAAAATTATCATAACAAAAGAGTTTTTAATGTGGTTATGAACTCACCCAACACAGATAGTTCACTAATTTGGGATTTTTTTAAGTTAAAAGGATAAACCTTGCTTTACCAAGATTTTGTAAGCATATAATTTTTCAATGCTGCAAAATAGAGTTGATCAACTGGTTTTTTTTTCCCCCATAAGGTTCTACTTTAAGACCTCCATATGCTCAGTTTTAATAATCTGCTTCCAAAACCAGGAACCATTCCAAATATGAGTTATGGAAATATTGTGCTTCTTATTAAAAACAACATGAAAAGAAATATCTAAAGTCCAGGTATCAATCTGTAAAACACATAGTGGCAGATCCATGTGAAAGGTTTGTATGAAGAATTACTGCTTAAAATCACTTTTACAGAGGCAATTTAACTCGTTTCACTAGAAGTGAAAATTGCTATGACAAATATGTCACTATGGAGGTCAAATGGTAATTTGCACATGCTAAACAGCTCAGCAGGAAATTACATGTGATCCTCAAAATCACTAGCATTCCCACCAGAAATCATTTTAGAAGACATGGAGGTCACATGGATTGTGTTAAGGATAAACTCTCAAACACATGTTCACCCTCCTCCTTGGGAGGAAGAAATTGAAGGTATGAAGAGAGGTATGATCAAGATGTTTGAAGTTGGAGAAATGTTGTAATTTCGTGTAGTGATAGAGAAAAGAACTAGAAAAAAGTGTCATCAGACACCAATAAAAAATATCTGCTTAACTTACTTGAATCTTTTGATACTATTTTATCATATAGCTTGTTATCAAGAAAAACATCATAACTTGTTATCAAAAAAATAATATAAAAAAAGAGAAAATATTACAGAGGATTATTTAAATATCACCTCAAAAAGGGTTGCTGTGGTATTTTAACAGATTTACTTCACCTGCACATACCTTCTGCAAAAAGTAGAATTTGAGTTAGTGGGCTGGTGCTCTTGTGGTCTGGATGGGTCTGCAGTGGAAAAGGAATGACATAGAGCAATATCCTGGATTCTTATACGTATTCATTAAAGAATATTGTATCTTGTTAATGATACTAGGTAAACAGAAGATTGTGAACACTGCAATCAAGTTATTGTGTTTCCTTTATTCCAATAGTAAAGTGCTGTGAAAAATCTGTCAAGGCAAAAAACCAAAAAAGAAGCAATACATTTTTTTTTTGACAAAAACTGTATCTATTACTACCTCATCTTAAAAAGCTTCTGCTTCTCATGTCTTTCCTCCAGTCCTGTATAATGATTCCTACATTTGAACATATACGCATCCACTAATTTATTCTTAATTGAGAACATATTTTGTCCCAGAGACTATGCTACATTGCTGACCAAGATACATAATTCTTCCTCAAGGAGTCTTTGGTTTAATGAGAAATATAAATGAAGGTGATAAGTACTAAAAGAAGGAAATTATAAGTTGCTGTAGGAGCACATAGCATAATCATCTAGCTCAATCTGAGTAATCAAGAAGACTTCCTGGAGAAAGAGACACCTAGGCTAAGATCTAAAGAGTGTCAGGATCTAAGGGTGGGGGCAGCAAAATTCCCCAAGTTAGGACAATACTATATAAAATGTCCTAAAAGTAATATGCAGCCTAATTCAATCAAGAAAACTAAACATGTTTAATACAGCTAAAGCATGGAACTCATGGGAAAACTTCTGAGTAATTAGGATGAATTGGTTGAAATCATGGAATACCTTGCGAGCCATAGTCCATTACCTGGATTGCAATGAGAAGCCTCTGGAAATTTTCCAGCAGGGCCTGGGGATCAGCTTTGCATTTAAAAACACATCTAGACTGGAGTATAGATGAGGATTGCCAAGCCTAGAGGCTGAGAGGCCCTTGGGAGACTAGCCCAGGTGAGACTTGACTGTGGTTTGGATGAGAACTATAGCAGTGGGTAGTTATAAACAATGTACAGAAAGAAACTACTTATATAAGATAGGGCTTAATAGAGGGATAGGGATTGCATATATATGAGTTGAGAGTCATAAGAACATAGATGCTATAGAAACTACAGCACAAATGAGTATATCAAGTGAGAAAAGTAAAGACCAGTGGAAACCCAAATTAAACTGGTAGTTAAAAGACCCTACAAAAGAGATAAAGAAAAATAACAGAACAGCAAGGAGAATATGAGGTTTCAAATTCCAAGAAAAGAAAATGTTTCAAAGGAATCCGTGGGCTATCGTGGTCAATGATCTTGAAAAATCAAGTCAGGTATAGATTAAAAACTGTTCCTCAGATTTAATAATAAAGACATAGATCTATGAACTTGGCAAGAACAAATTCATCAGAGTCCTAGAAACAGAAACAAAGTTATTTAGATTGAATGTAAGCAAAGGTGAGATGTAAAGGCAGTTGAGTGTAAATAAGCTCAGTAAATAAGTTTAGTCATCAAGAAGAGGAGAGATATACGTTAAGGTGGAGGGGCTCCGAGAGAGAGATGTTTGTATATAGGTATCCTTTTTAATATTGAGAGATATTTGAACTGTAAAATTTGATTATAAAGACAAGAGATTGAAGTAAAAAGAGAGATGGGATACCTGAGAAAAGAACAAGAATGCTCCTGACCGTGGGTAGCAGCATAATCATAGAAGTATTGTCACAGTTGTTAGATGGCACATAATTGACAGTTTCTTTATGAGGGCTTACATTTTCTCTTTGAAGTTAGAGACAAGATTATTTTTTGAGAGAGATGGAGGAGAAGGGAAGATCAGAGGTTCAAGGAACATAAAGAAGTGTTAAAAAAAAGGCATTGCAGAATGCAACAGAGGAGCCAACTAACGATACTTAGAAGTGTTGCTGGGCCCTGTTGAGGGACGTTGATTTTGAAGATCATGAATATTTAGTGACATAGATCTTCAAGTCCATTTAATTTTCACAAGCTGTGGAACTGCATTGACCTAGGATTGGCCCTAATTGGCCCTAATTTATCTAGCATTAGGACTTTTCATAAAAGTTATGATAGAAAGACAAGAGGATAAAATAGTTAAGGATATTGACAGCACATCTATGTTGGACTGGGAAAGGTGAAAACAAAAGCAGACTTGTTCAGACGGTAGAAGAGACAAAGGATCAGAAGTTCCCACATTTCCCAGAAACTATGTGGAAGAAAAAAGTAAATGGAAGAAAAGGAGACATAAAACCCAAGCATTATGAAGTTGAATGGTTGAATTTGATGACTTGGAAGAAATTTGGGGGTATAACATGATCTGATGTGCAGCAATAAAACAAGATAGCAAAAGTGGCTTATAGATAGAGGTTGCACTGACATTGAAGACAAGGAATTAAAAGCCCAGGTTATTGTTGAGCAGACAGGTCATGTAAGTGGATATTGAAGCCTCCTAAGAGGACGGCATAATCTGAGACTGAAACAAGTTCAGTGCTAAAATCTTCATTGAAAAAGGAGACAAAATCCTGAAAGATGCTTTCAGTAATTCCATAGTAATACAAATAAAGATCATGTCAAATGAAATTCTATCTCTTTCAGAAGACTATACTGAAATGATTCAATCAGCAATCACTGAGAAAATACTTTAACTCAGTGACATTTGCTATTTTTCACATGTATTGATGTTATTAGTACCTTTTTACTCTGAATTAAAATGCAATTTTAAATCCCTCTAGATTTCATTGAATTCACTGAGTCATATCTAACTAGTCATATGTAACCACAGAATATCTTTGGGCACCTAGTAGTCTAATAAAAATAAAATAATAAGATAATATGTTCTTTATAGGTACTTGCTCTCTACTCTATGATGATAATAATGAAGAATGCTATCTATGAGGAATTTAAGCTTAACCCAAATCACACCATTCAAATCGTTCCCAGTTGTCTTCATTCAAGACGGTTCTCTACATACTACTTTGTCTCAATAAGCAATTTGTCAGGGAATGATCAGTAACAGAGAAACAAATCTTACACCTACTGAAACTTACCCCTTGAAATACCCCATTATTGAAAGAATTAAAGTTAAACTATCCTTTAACCATTTAAAGAGAATGGAGAACATGATAAAGCCTCTTCTTAGGGCTAATCACTTGTATAAGCTCTTATAGTCTTAAGGCAAGATTTTCTAAAACTTGCAAGTTATTTAAATATGGATCCTTGAGTCCTATCCCAGATACACGGAATCAGTCTCCAACAGAATAACTAGAGAAGCTGAGTGTTTAACAAACCTCTCCAGTGATTTTTATTACCAGAAATGTTTGAGAAACAATAAAGAGCCTTCAGATATGTAGCCTTTGATCCCATATTAAATAGATCCAGGTTACAATATCTTTTGAGTTTCTAAAGAGCTTTTCTGCCATTTTCCTTTTTGCCAATTATCACTTATTTTTGTTACTGATGTTCATGTCTCAAGTAGTTTTTCTCTTCTAATAACAATGTATAAATTATTGCACTGCAGAAACTGAGATGGCCAACTTTGCTAGAATTCCAAGTGAAGTAAGAATATGTAGGCTCTGGTTGATCATCAGGGATTAGACCCATGAGTAAAAACTATAAACATTTTTAATTTAAAGATTTTGAAGTATCTATCTAGATTTTATTCACTTCTAGATTTTTATTCAATTGTCCAGATCATTGTTAAATAATTTATTCTAATACAAGTAGAAGTTTAGAGTTGAACAATGAACCCAGATTTGCTTTGGTTTGGTTTCTGAATCTTACCAAATATTTTAATTCCCATTCAGATATCTAGCATCACATGGGTACTGCCTAAATTCCATTTTTAAAAAATTATAGCTGGAGTAAATTACATTTGATGTAGATTAATTTATTTGACAGAGAGGAAAAAAGATTAAACAATTTACTTATATACACAAATTTCCCAAAGAGAAAACCTTTCAATATGGTTTCTTAATCCGATTGCTGAATTTCACAATTAAGCTAATTCTCTTATTTGGGTATCAGTCTTAAATCTGGATGTACTTTAATCTGGGTGACCTGGTGAAACCAGGAGAAAAAAAAGTAATTTAGGCATTAGGAGATGAACCTATTCTATTGGCTATAAAACTGAGATTTATAAAAACTGGGTTCTTTAGAGAAGTGAACAAACATTCAACAGTTGGTGAATAAGTGAGCATTTCCTGATGGTATAAATCTACTGTGGATTTGCAGTGATGTTAGAGAAAAATGAAGATGACTTTGCTTTAACTCTTGGTATTTATTGCCTGTTCTAAAGACTTTGGACTCCATATTTTCAGACAGGATCTATGTTCTTGTGAAGACTTGTTTAAAGATCCCTTGTCAGCTCTTTTGCTTAAAAAGAGAGGTTGAAGAGTTTTCTCGAATTGTAATTAAAGTCTCAAAGTAGTTGGCTTTCTCAAAATGCTGAGCCTCACCCTTCTCCAAGTTGTTTGTGTTAGCTTAACAGGGCCAATGCAACCTGTCCCCCTCTTCCTTGCTGTGCTATTGAAACACAGTAAGAAGACCCTTTGAGCCAACCATCTGCTCTTCAATTAAACTAGCAAGCATTTTCTTTTCAATAATTTATTGTGGGCGTCTTTTTGTTTCCAAGTAACTGTTGGTAAAAATTCATAAATTAATTGGGAAAATGAACTAAACAAAGACACAGTTTCACTTGTGAGATGGAAAACTTAGGGAAGCAAGGTACAACAAGACCATGTGGCATTCTTTGCCATAATAGTTGGCTCCATATTTTCCTAAACCCTATAATTTAGCCACTTTCCAATGGAGTATAAGAACAATTATAAGGATTGTGGCTATAAGTAAGCATGATGCAAGATTTACTAATAAATTGGACTGCTTTATAATTACCCGTGAAATAACAACACTTGACCCTGATTTATTTTGTGGGCTGCCTTTTTCTCTCTAAACATGTTGAAGTTGATCTTTTTTTCTTAAAACCAGATGTTTTAACATTTCAAAGAAGATGGATGGAATGCAAACTCAAGACCAAAACTGTTTTAGGTTTGCATTTGTTATTATTGTTATTAAAGAAAGGGCCAGGGCTCTACGCAAACTGGAAACAAGCCAAAATTCTCATTTAGATGACAGTGGCCATCTTGAAAATTTCTAAACATACAAACAGCTTTGTTTCCATTTTCTGCAAGCACAGGAGCAAGGAAATGTGAAAACTAAATAAAAGAATTATTCATCTTGAAGCTCAGTGTGATTTAATGACAGTCCATTTTACTTCACTTATATCTATTAAGTGGGAAAGGTCCTATTGTTTAGAATATGAAATTGAAGCTGTTAAGGTTTACTTAACAATAAAACTTATCAGCTCATGTTTATTTTTAAAAATATTTTGACAGACAATTATGTCTCTGTGTTTGTGACTGGCCCCTTTGACAACACAAGGAATTTACAATATCCTGGGAATTGGGAGTTGCGAAGTGTCCAAAAGTCTTCTCCAAAGTGAGAAAGGCAAAGGGCTCCTGTTCTGTGCTCTTGATTGTATCCAGCTGGTTTCAGAAAAGCAGCCACTCAGTCCACTCCAGGGCCAGAGCTCCTAGGTAGTGCTTCCAAATGGATAAGGACCAGGAGAGGGAGGTAAGAGATAAGATAGAAATGCAGGGACCCTGCTGATAAGTGCAGTGACAATAATAAGGAAGGCTGACAGAGTGACATGTGGAAATGCAAGTCCATTCTAAGCCAGAACAGAAAGAAACCTTTCCTAAATAATGATTACTTAAGTAATCTCTCTTCTCTAGATTAGATCATTGCATTAGTGCTTCATTTCACTTCATTTATTTATTTTAAATAGATGGCCTTTGCTAACTAACCAAGGTAAGTACTTAGGAGAAGTGGAATGACAGGACTTTTCTGATAGCATTTTCACAGCATCAGGTTATAATCACTGGTTTCTAGCTGGCAGAGAGCCCCTTGAGGCACCAAAGAATTAGCACAATATAGTTGCCTGGAGAAATGAAGGCAAGGCTCGTAAAACAATGCAGTGCTTTCCTGTTGCTACAGAATCATTGTTTGCCAAATTACCTTGAGGGAGAGAGACCTTCAGAGGGGGTTGTTTATGATTATTTATATAAAATGGAATGTTAAAGTAGAATAGAAAATATTTAATTTTTGTATGCCACCTTTCTTAGACAATGCACGTCACAAGACATTATAAAACAGTAATATATTGTTCTTGTATGTCCTAGGTAAACAAATACCCAGATAGACAAATACAATGACTAGTACACATCCAGCAATAACGTGATGGAGTCTCTGTTGCAAAGAAGAGGAATGTTGAACAGAAAGTGAAGATTGTTATGTTAGATTTATTGAGCTCTGGAATAGAAAGTGATGGAGTGGGAGTCCTTTTAGCTAAATATTTGGGTGCCTAGTATGCACTAAGCATGTTGTTGATATAATACCATGGTGAACACAAATAGAGTTCCTAGCCTCATGAACTCACAGTATACTGGAAAATGCCTAGAGTAACAAAGTATTACACTGTGATAAATGCCACAAAAGAGAGCTGCAGGGTGACAAGAGGAGAGTGTGATAGGGGACTGACTAGGAAGGGAGGAGAAGGCCTGCAAGAGGAAAGAGGAGTTGAGTAGAAGAGGAGGAGGCATAGGAGGCCTTCCCAATGGAAGGTACAGCCTGTATACTAGTCCTACATTGAGAGGCAGCTCTAGCAGGAAAGGGAACCAGAAGAAAGCCCACATAGGTGAAGGGTAAAGAGCAGTAAGGGTACACCTGGAGATGAGTGAGAAGAGCTGAGAAGGGGCCAAATCTTCTCAGCCTTGTAAGCTCTATTAAGGACAAAACCCCAAGAGCAATAGGAAGCCACTGACATGTTTCAATTGTAATCAGAAAATCCCAGGAAATGTGATTCAGTGTTGCTGCCCTGGTCTACAATTCAAAAACCCCCATTTTTCAAGAATCATGACATTATACATATTTTCAGATACTCTTTGCTCTTGGTCAAGTTAAGATCTCAATTAAATATATTCAACGGAGACCTAAACCCTCATGAACCTGAAGCTGAATTTATTTTGCCTTCTGCTCAGCGCATTAAGAAAGGGCCTAAACAAGATTCTTTTAAATGTCAAAAGTAGTAAATTTTCAATATTTTTTTCATGACAATAATAAAATAAACCAAAAAGGGCATTTTTGGGGGGGAGGGGGAGGGGTCCCTACGTGATTATTTTATAATTTCTCTTAAGCCATTTCTAAATTATGGAGAGAGGCTAATGCTTTTCTCTCATATGCTGATGGTAAAAGCAAATATTTACAAGACAGGTTGTCCAGGAAAGAAATAGAATCCACATATAATCTGTTTTTATTGAACTGTTTGCTGCTCAGTTTTATAAACAGCTGCTGGCCAAATGTAATTCGAACCCAAACCCCAAATTTTGTGCCTTTTTGTTGAAGGCAACAGAATATTTTGCTTAAATATGTCAAAGAAACTGTTGAGAGTCATTAACGGTTTTTGGTTGGGTTTGTTTTTCGGCAATTTGGAATTTCATTTTGAATCAGCCTACAGAACCATGTAGCAAAATAAAAATTATGTTGTTATAAAAGCTTAGTACAAGTAAATCAGATACATTAGAGTATGCACTTTCAATCACGAGTAGGTGGCACAAACATGAATCCCACTGAGAAATAATGAGATGTGTATACATATAAGCCTCCTGTGTATCTTTTTGAAAACATATCCCCAAAGAGAAAATGACATAAAACAACTTGCAATTAAACTTTATTTGATGCCAGATGAGAAACAAATGTTTTAGAAATTAATTTTTAATATAATAATTTTTGCTTTGGATGCACAGACCAGCAGCTTCTTTTAATTCACCAGTTTCTTAGCCAACATTTATTTCTAAAGTAACTCAATAGAAGCTGAAATTTTAATTGTATTTTCCCTTGATTTGTATATTTACTCTGTAAGATTTTTTGTTGGAGGGGATGAATTATTTCAACTTGACTTTAGAGGTCATGGGACATAGCGACATTATAAAACTAAATGTTTTCTTTATAGATATTTAAAGACAAAAAATAGCAGGTTTCTCAATCTATTATATGTAAATAGTTCACAAATTTTTCCAGTACTAAGGACTAGTTTTTTTTATGGATATCTGAACAGTACAGCAACTGCAGTTGAAACAGTGGTTCAACTACTAGGATCCCATTTTAATGGCCAAAAAAAATTAAAGATCTCTATCCGCAAGATAATAGACTTTATAGTACATTACTTATTGATTACAAAAAAAAGACAATGATAAGAATGCTATAATTAATCCAGTAACAGTTTTAATAGAATGCATGTTTTATAACCACAAACACTTTTGCACATATTTGAAAAACAGCACTATAAGTCTATGGTCATGCCACCCTGAACAAGCCTGATCCCAACTGATCTCGGAAGCTAAGCAGGGTCGGGCCTGGCTAGTACTTGGATGGGAGACCACCTAGGAAGACCAGGTGCTGTAGGTGTAAAAAATAAAAAAAAATAAGCGATTGTAAGCTGACAAAGTCCTTGCAATCTGTGAGGTCAACCTAGGGTTGCCCTGCCTAAAGAAAAAAACAAAGAAAAGAAAAAAGAAAAAAAAGAAAAACAGCTCTACAAACTATGTTCAAGATATACTAGTTATTCATTGTAAACGTAATGCTTGGTTCACATGTGAGCCCTTGCAGCCTCATCATAACTTTTCTGAAAAGCCCCAATGCTGGATAAATCAATACATAGATATTTATATGTACATATATGTGTGTAGATATTTACACATATATGTGTGCATATGTATAAAACCTATCAGAATATTACAAATACGTATATATGTGTATATATGTAAAATCTATAACAGTAGCCAATATAATATATAACCTCCATTAAAAGAACCCAAAGTTTTTAAAATTGTGACTTTTTTAAATATGACTTTTTGTGTAGAAAATCTTGTAGTGAAAGAGATGAGAAGGTAGAAGCAGTTTCTGCAAAACATCACTCAACAGGAAGTTAAGTTATCAGAATGAAGTCTTATAAGGTAATGATCTCATAACCATATATGGTATATATCCTAGTTACCATACAGATATGAAAGGTCCATTAAGGTTCCTTATCAGCTGTATATTGGTGTAATTTAGAGAGTTTGATAACATGAAGCTGAAATGCAAAAGCCTCCACACAATGCCCTGTTATCAGTCATCTAACCTTTGAGTTTAACCAGCCACAATGAGTAGACTTTCTCCTGTCCCTACCAGAGAACATTGTCTTCCTAAGTCATTTAACTGAAGCTATTAATTTCATTCTCATCTATTATTTTTTATTAACCAGAACACTTAAAAAGTATATCAGAATCCTAGAGTTAAAACAATATGGTGCAATATTATTGCTTAACAATTAAACAGTCTGAGTAGAGATTATTTCAGTAACAGTAATTATGTGATATAATGAGCAGTATCTATAGTAATCTCCCAGATTTTCAAATTGATCACATATATTGTTTAGCTCTTTTACAGAGATTTTCACAAATGATCGAGTTTTCATTTGTTTAGTTTCCATTACTAAGATGTCTTTAAACTATGCTGAATAAAATATTGTATGATTTTCTAACTTCCTTCTTACTAGAGCTGAAGATAAACCATCTGGACACTCATTAGGTGGCCAGGGACCAAGGTTAGCTTCCGGGAAGCTGTGCTTCACCCCAAATCAGGAGAGGTGAGAGAGCCAAAAGCCATATGAGAAAAGTAAGGTACAAAAATCTAGAAGAGGAGTTCAAAAGGGTTTTTGAGCAATGACATTAGAAACCAGAAGCAGTGCACTCAGAGCTCAGTTTGATGAGAAAGTTAGTATTAGATTTGGGAGCCATGGAATGAGGTGAGAAAAGTAGGAGTGCCTAGAATGTAATTTCAATTAGCAGCTGTTCTTCTGAACCAGCAGGACTTTTGCCTAGGTGGCCTTCCCAGGCTTAAAGAGCCAGGGATTGGTTGACTAAAACCAGAAGGCTAATTTCGGTTCTAAAACAATGGCTGTTCTCAGCTTGAACTTGAATTACTAATTCCACTTACATATTCTAATATTGGAAGATCCATTGAGTCAACATATATCCTGTTATTAAATTTATTATTGGTTTACGTAAATATTAACTTCTTCTTCTTCTAGGCTGTACCACCCTAGCAGGAACCTCAGGGCAAAGTTATTGTTGCCAGAAAGAAATTAGATTCTAACCTAGAGTTATCTGGGTTTTTACCCACACTGGGTCTCCTAATGTGAAATGTTTATTCTTTCACCTCAATAAGGAGCAATCAAATCATCCTCCTCCTCATCATCATCATTACTGTTATAATTAATTCCACTTTTTCCTCTCTTGATGTCATCATACCACCCAAATGTTAATTGGACCTCTCCTTTGGGTTTCATCATGGTTCAAGAAAGAAGAGCAGAGCCCCTCCACAATTCTACCTTATATCCCCAAAAGCTGTACTTAGTGCAAAATCCCCAAGAACCACCCCTCTGTTGTGGATGCTTCTGTCTTTAGAATGGCTTTCAGCTGCCACCCTTAATAAAGGTAGCACCAACAGGTGGATGGGCTTTCACTATACAGTAGCATCTTCTAATGTTTATTCCCAAAGGATCTATCTGACTCTTGTTTTACATAGCACCCTTGAATCTTTCTTTAATTGACTGAATAATAGACAGTTTTATATTGCTCTCTAAAACCACTACTAGCAACTATTCCCAAACTGTTCTTTAGGATTCACACACACACACATCCCCGCCCCCCACACGCACACACATACCCCACAGAGCCAGTAGAATCACTGTTTCTGCATTTAATTTTATATATGAATTTAACATATGAAAACATTGAATAAATGTATAAAGAACTGTAATTGTCATGCAATTCTCTGTTTTTTTAAGAAATGCATTCAAGTACCCTCAGGAGTTACAAGAAGGATCGCCTTATGACTTTTAAATCTACACAGTGATGCAGTATCTACCACTTAACTATCAGGTTGATGTTGTCGTCAATCTGATGATCATTAATCTATATAAGCATTTTATGATTGAAAAAATACTGTATGGTTTTATTAAATATTGTCAAATATTGAAATTTTATGCCTCATGATTTCATTTGCCATGAGCAATAATCAAAAGGGAAAGTATATTTTTTTAAATGAGTCATGTGGTTTTCAAATTGTGTCTAAATAAAACAAGTAAGCATGTAAAAAATCAGAATATTTCAAAATGAAAATAATGAATCTCGATTTTTCCTTTCTTTGGACAGATAAATAATTAGTGATTCTTGTAACAGTTAATCTAAAGTTACCCAAATATTGCAAAATACATAATTCCAATTCTTTTCTTTTGCTGCACAGCATTTATATAAATAAGATTTTCACATTACATAGCAATATTAAGTGAATATGCTAAAAGATTTTTTAATGTACTGGTAGATAAAATATATTTTTGTAGTTTACTTAAGCTTCAAATGGTTGTTTCTTGTTATTAATGAAATAACATAAATTATCTGATTTGTTTGGGGATATTACAAAGTTAAAGCATTCATATGCACAAGTTTTGGTTATTTTTGCAGCTTTTAAATCAGATATGAAACCATTTTTGAAGTCTTCTTTGTTCAAGGTATATAATGTATCTTATGACTTCCTGTTAGTGTTCTATTAATATATTATAACTTAAATGTATTTCAGCAGTCAAGTAAATTTGGGGATATTCTGTCCTAAAATGTTGCTTGGAGTCATGACTCCATCAAATCCACCTAATCCTTTATAGGGTAAAATAGTTATGCTAGAAAGCTGAACTTGGCCAAATCCTTTATTACCATACTGGGGAAGCAAGCACTGTTTTCCCATTCCCTAAGTCAGTGTTCAAGTCCTGTCTTTCCCTCGACTATAGGTAAAATCCCACACTCTATGCTGATGTTCTCCCAGAGTGTGTCTAAGTAAAGCTTATTGTTCTTCCAGATACAGTCTGGAATTCAGAATTTAAGAGGCTTGAGAAACCCCTATTCATAATTCACTTCACTTCTGCAAATAAAATTCTAGGGACACATTTAGAGTCCAGAGTTCCTCAAAACATCTATGCAAATTAACTCTAATGAGGATCTCTAAATACATTCATTCTATAGTTGTTCCTTGGAATAATGATTCTTTGGACATATTTTCTTTTAGTGTTCAAAATAAAATATTTCCTGTAGAAAAAATCAGTAAGTCACATTCCAGTTTTTCTAACTTTCTCTTATATCTTTCCTTTTAATATTTAGTGACTATAGGGTCAATGTAGTATGTGCGTGTGTGTGTGTGTGTGTGTTCTAATCCTTTTCTATAAAGTCGACATTATATTTATAATATTGGTTTCCTGTGAAAATCTATGATCAGTAAACAAAGAGCTATGCTGACTGTAGCATTCTGTCTAGCTTTCTTTTATTTCATTTCCTTCCCCCCTTCCTAAACCTACATGATTTACAGATTCCTTCTTCCCCTCCCTAAATTGAGCATGAATAGAGATTTAGATCCGGAACATACTCGAATTTTTCATCAATAGGTTTCACATGCACATTTTTCCTTTATCTGAAATGTCATTCTCTTTAGTCTCTGTAGTGCACAAGGTGTTACAAAGAAAAAGATTTTGCTCAAATTATCCAAAGTCTAGTTCATTTATCAAACCACTGTCTACACTTCACAAAATGAATAGCAAATGGCCCCCATTCGTTTTGAACTGATAACTTGGACTAAAAGTCATCGACTTCAATGCTAAAGGCACGGAAAATTCCCACACTCTACCACCGAAACCCTGACCTGGGAGATTTGTTTTAATGTTCACAGGAAACCATAAATTGTAGAACACATTCTGCCCTGTTGACTCATAATTTGTAATGGAATAATATAAGGTTTATACAGCTCTATTCTCCCAAAAGCATCTTAAGGACACATAAGGAAACTAAAATCCTTAACAGGGAAAATGTATTTTTCCTGACACAAAAGGCATAGTGCCACTATGTATTGGTAGTTATGTTTCCCAGAGAGTGAGAGAAAATGAAAATGAGAGAGAAAGAGTGAGAGAAAGCAAGAGAGACAGAGAGACAGAGAGTTGATTTGTGTATTGGTGAAAGTTGATAAACTATAATATAGTTGCAATAGCTTGCCTGTAATTTTTTTGACAACTGTCTTCTAAACATATATCAAAGTAAATTTTCCCAAGAATACACCCTGCTCCAAAATATCTTTGAGATATAATCCTGACTGGAGAAAATAGAATAGAGTATACACTTCTGAAAAGAGTTTGCTTTTCATACACATGAGAAGTTAGCCACCTTTATCCATCCAATTCTCTTGATAAAAACCTTGGAGCCTCCTATTATCTCTACTCACAACCCTACTCTATAATTGATAGTTAAATCATTATGTCTGTTGCAAAATTTGACTCTTAATTTTTCATTTTTTCCAGCGCCTCTCCATCTGGCCTGGCAAAGACCCTCATCATCTTTCATAACCTAACAGAATTCCCTGTTACGAGCCTCCACACATCATCCACACTGCTATAGGAGTAGTTTTCCTAAAACAAAGTTCTGATCATGTCACTCAAAGTTAAAATTCTCTAATGGTTTCCCATTGCCTATAGGGCCCATTAAATCTCTTTATAAATGAAGACTGTCACCCTTAGCAACACAGCCTTTATATCTTTTCAAACTCGTATCTCACCAGACTCCTCTCCCATTGATCCTCACCTCACCCTTTCCCTCGCTTTCTTCTACTTTATTTTCTGAAATGCTCTCACCTCTCTCAAACTGCTTTAAGTGATCAATTATTACTTTGTTCATACACCTAATTTAATTATACTAATTAAATTACATATCATAAATTCCTCCTCAAAAAGAAAAGTACTTCAAAGTCATAACTTACGTCTGAAACATCTTTGGATTATATTGCTTATGAATCTCTTAGTATGTAGTAAATATTCAATAAAAATTTATGGAATAAATAGAAAATAAAATTCATGTTTAAGAACTATAATGTTTTTGTACATAAGAAAACTAATCTTTAAAATTCTCACCCTCTTTACCTTTCTCACACCAACTGTCCCAAAACACGGCCCCTGGAAGTAGGTTCCACCACCATGCTTTAACTCCCAGCATTGCTAGCAGAATGTTACATTCAAAGTCTTGAACTATTCCCTCAGTTTTCTTTATTTTGCCCTGAGATTCCTTTCCCAATAAAGATATAAACTGCACATTAATCAAGCACTTTGCCATTTGGTATTTAAAATTTCCATCTAAACAAAGAAGAACGAAACCTTTTTCTCCCCATTGGTACTGATCTATAGGCTAAAGAATGGTCATGTGTAAAGAGGCACTTATTTACAAAGACCCTCCATTATAGAATTACGCAAGTGTAAAAAAAAAAATAAGACACTTTTAAAAGAGCTATTTGGCAAGCTGTTAATTACAAGCCAATTAAACAAAACAATAACCATTAGAATAAGTCCAGCTAGTAATCAGGTCTTAAAATATATATTTTTTTACTTTTATGTTTTTTAAATATAAGTGACATCATACTTTATTTTTCTGTCTCTTGATTTTTTCTCATAACAATATGCCTTAGAGAACTCAGTTCATATAACGTTAAACCTTTGTCTTAGTGACTTTTACAGTTGGAGAGGCCTCCAAAGTGGTTTTGACTTTGACAGTTTAACATATTTCAAGTTTCACAAGTCACATCAATCAATCAATAGTTTAATAGTTTTAGATTTCTTGAATTGTTCTTTCATATTCTAATCAGCCTGTCTATAGAGACCATTTGCACTCATAGGCTCTAATATATACAAAATAATTAAAATCATGCAATTCATTCCATTTGAGGTATTAAGTCCATTTTACATTTTTTATCATCAGCACCACATTGAATTCTGTTGTCTTATAGCAAGACCATTACCCTCTGCTGCCAGATGATATTGTTTCAACTCAGGGAGACCTTCCTTCAGTGATGAACAGGAAAATCAGTCACCATGATCACTCGCTTTACCTCATTTACCTACATAGGAGTTTTGTCAGGCACTCTATAATCCAATGTGTTTCAAAGTCATCTGCAAATTCATTTCCTTTCTTATAAGATAATATCCACTCAATCTGGTTAAGGTCGGAGGTTGAATTCTTTCATTTCTCTTTTCAGTCATTTTAAACTATGCATTCTCTGGTCTTCACTATGTATTGCAGTTTCACTAACACACCAAACTACTTTCAATTTTTAGAAAATGTCCCCCTATCATAGGGTTGAAATGCCCATGAATGTAAATATTTGAAGAGCTGATTGGAAAACTACAGATTTTAGCTGAAGTCTTTCTCAGAAATTCGAAGTACTTTGTACATCACAAATTCTGTAACGTAGTCATTCAAGTTAATTAATGGCCACGACTGGCTAGCTTCCAAGGTCTCTGTACAGTCCTGCCCTTCCCCATCCCTGCCCCCCAAGCTGACTGCGGTAAAGGCAACCACAAGATGCTCTCCACCCCCAGGCCCCACACCCTTCCACCACTCCGCAGTTAAAACTATGATCAGCAAACTAAAATTACCATGAGGCTTTTCTTTCTTTTCCTTTTTCTTTTTCTTTTGAGTCATTTAGAATTGGGTAGATCTGTGAATGCAGAAGAAAGAAACTTTTCCCTTCTTTTCTCATTGTTCTACAGCTATATGTGTTTGTAATTCTGCTTTCTTTACTATGACAAGACTAAAAATGAGATTGATTTGCTGATGTCATCTCTCTTCTAAATGCCACACTCATTTGTTGAGATTTTACATAACAGTCAAGTATAGTAAGGTTTTTTTGTATTTTTAAGATCCAAGAGAATTTCTTACTAGCTCACATTTTCTACACCTATAAAGGTTTAGGATTTCTTTAAGGATAAGTCCTAAAAATCTTGTGCAAAAGTTGTAATTGTTATGTCAATATGTTTTTTCCTATACTGTTTATAGAATGAACTTAGTTGAACTCTGAATTAAGTTAAATTCTGTGATTAAATTTGTTTTATAAAACAAAACTTACAAATGAATTTGTAATTAGAGATCACCTAAAACAAAATATAAAATAACTTACATTAAAATCAATGGAAGATGTTTTAGTAAACCTTCCTGTGATCTATACTTTAAGCATCATAAATATGTCAGAGATTTATAAATTAGACCTGTAACTGAAACAAACAGTTGTATAGTATAATTCTGTTTTACAAAGATTGAATAATGATATTATAATATTTTGATATAAAGAATAGTTTTAGGAGAGGTAGGTTATTTTTCCATTTATGTAAATAAATATGAATAACACAATTAAAAATTAAGTAACTGGCCAAGATGAATATATTTTACAAGAGCTGTGTCCCTACAATAGTAACACACAGTTATGCCCAGATGTGGCTTGATGCAATTTAATTTTTCTTGTTTCATTTTACCTCACATTTTGTTTTTGTTTTTTTTGTGTCTTTTCTTTTCCTTTTTTAATTTTCCTTTATATTTGTTTCAGGAGTACAGCATAGTGATTAGACAATGATATAATTTACAAAGTGTTCCCCTGATTACTCTAGCTAGTTCCTGTCACACATAAGGGTTTTTAGGAAAGAAATAAAACAGTGAATAATTTAACTGTAATGCCTTATTCTTCAGACCCACCCTATGGATAATCAATAAAAAAGAACAATATATTTTGATACATATTTTGATAGAGATATTTTGATGGAAATATTTGAATTTGAAACATTTGCCTCCTTTATATCAAGTCTAAACACTTCATATGCCATGATTTGTACAATTTCCTTTTGCCCAAAATGAATTAGAGGTAGCCATGTACATACTGATCAATTTTAAATTGTCAGTTCAATGTCCAGAGCCAAATGTCACACTGAAAGTTTTATTAGAAGGTAAAAATGACAAGTCACGAATCTATCTGAAAACCTAACAGACGTTCTTGTGTAACTAAGTCACATAACTCAGATACAAACAATTCAGGAAAATTAAAACATTTTGTGATTTTTCCTTTATAACCATCTTTGGAGAATCTATATAAAAAGAGAATATACAGATTTTTAAAAGTAAAATTGAATAGTTCATTTAGGAGAATAAATTATTCTTGATGCTAAGTCAAAGAGTGATAACAAAGAGTTGGAATAGTGACATCTTAATGATTCACTGTAGAGAGCACATGTGACTTTGTAGAACTGCTCTTCTAAGGTTCTCACATGTTATCCCAAATGATTCCAATTCAAATCTGTGGGCTGTCACTTTTGAGCACCTAAGGCCAAGACTGTCACTCAAAGCTAACCTGATAGAAAACAAAATGCAAAAGGCATTTTTTTTAAATACGTTTTAAATCTCACAATCAACTCCATCCCCTTAGTTCCTTTTCTTTGTTAATCATTGAGAAGAATGATTGCCTCTGTCCATCACTACAGTTGCTAATCAGATTCAATGAGTTAATTTTGAGAAGAGTACCTGTTCATGTTCCATAAATGTTCCTATGTCAGCCTTATTTTTGCAGTAGTGTTTTGAGTTACACGAATACACACACAATTTCTTACACTACCCCCATAATATCAACAAAAGTCTGAGATAATTAAAACCCAAAGATAGTTCCCAAGTCTCAATTTCTATCTTTCTAAATCAAACATTTTCTTAAAACCACTAAATATCAACAAAACTAAGCAGTATGTGTAGGTTCTTTCCTTCACTTTTACTTTGATAAGTAATAAAAAATAGTAAAATGTTGACATGGTGGCCAAGAAGGTGGTGGCTAAATATTTCACATACTTTTTAAATAATAATTTATTTCTTTGCATTGCATAACAAATATTATCTAATATATTTCTGCAAATTGGTTATAAGAATTTGGAAAAGGTAAAAACCAAGTAGAATAGCTACTATTATAGAAAGATCACTCGCTAATTGCTCAAAGGTCCCTCTAACTCTTTAATAACAATTGCTTTATGAGACTTCAATAACTTTTTGCATCAAGTTAATAGATTTGTAATTTTTACCAAAATCATTGATGAACATATTAACCTGAAATTTTATTATACTACAATTTATGTCTATAGATTATATGTTCAGAAAAGTTAAAAAATATTTTTTAAAAACATGGCTTCATCTAAGACTCAATTATCTTAGGCGTATAACTAATTTTTTTTCATGGCTAGCCCATTAAACACTGATTTCAGATCCAAAATGTATCTGACTTATCCATCCAATGATATCTCTGTTAAGAGAGAGTAAAACTCCAAATCTCAAGAAAATAGTATTTAAGGATCATTATTTCAGTAAAATTCATTATTATATTGTCCAGTTGCTCATTCTAAAAAAAAAAGTAATCTTTTTCATATCCAATGTTCTATATTTTATATAGTTAAGCTTAAAGGTATTTTAATACATAAAAATAACTCTCTTTATTCCTAACAGTGTCTGTTAACATTGTTTATAGGAAGAACCAATTTAAACTTCTCATAAACTCTAAAAGAACTCATACCATCTAGCCTTCTAGGCTGAATTAAAATCTGATTGTGGTGCAATTGTGGAAAAGTTGTAAGTTTGTCTAACAGGACAAAAAAATTTGAATATTGATAGACCCAAAACATTACGATACAAATTGGAAATATTTACAATTCTAACTTTACTGTGTTGCATTAGTATCGATGGGTTTTCTAAATATTCTGAAATGTTTAAATATGAAATTTAGAAATAACCATTATCATATAATATCTAAATATTTCAAAAATTATATTTAATATATGTGGTATAAAATTAAATAAAAAAATAAAACTGCGTGAGACATTGGTGATAATTGAATATACATCTTATGACACTCAAGAATTAATTGCTTTCAAAGTACTGTTTCATAATATTACATCAGGTATTATTTTTCCTTTCATAGAAATCCAATATTTTTATTGAGAAAATACTGATACACAAGAGCTGACCATAAAAGCAAATTTAACCATTTTTGAGTAAGTAAGACAGTATATATGAATTAATAAAGTCAGAACCTTACAAATATAAGCTCGAGACAAGTAATAAACTAGCAAAAATTGTTCCCATTCGGAAGGCTCTAATATCTCTTATTTCAATCACTTCATCTCCAGGAATTATAACATGGCTATTCTAAGCTACCATGTGGGTTTATGTGCTACAGATATATTCATTAAGCACTTTTTTCTTTTGAGCATTAGCAGGGGCTAAAGCTATCTAAAAATACATTACTTAGATATTCCAAATCTAAGTAAAGATAGGGACAAAACATCACTTAATAACAGAATCACATTCTGTGCACATGCATTTTTCTAGACTATAAACAATGAAAATATATGAATGCTTCGGCAGTCTCCAAACATTAAACATTACTGTTCGTCCCTGTTCCTTTTCTTTTTGGAAGGCAAATACAAAATCACCGCAATCAAAAAGCAAAATCTGCTCTATTTTGGCGGTTCTTGTTTTAGTGTTAAATTTATCAACAGAGTTTTAACATGTAAATTGTGCTCACTTTTGTCAGAAAACAACTATATGCTTCACGTTAAAAAGAGTGTCCATTTAAGGAATTATGTCAAAGTAGGCATAATAAAAAAAAATTTTTTTTAATTTATTGGTATAAGGTATTCCATATTGAAAGCGACAAATGAACAGAAGTCTGTTTCTCCAACACTGTGAACACACAAGTGCCATTAACACTGAAGCAAGCTGTATACCAGCCTTGAGAAATTCAATGGGTCTGCCTTCTCAATAAATACTTTCCTTTAATGTCATTCATATCCAGAAATTACCAATGTACAAGGACTCATTTGTCTGCAATCTGGTGTGACACGAAATTGTTCCAAGACAGCCTATCTTTTAAAATTTGGTACATATTTTTAACAAGGTGCTTGTGGTTATGTGGAAGGGACAGAGCAAGACATTTAGTTCTTAGGAATGAAGACTTAGAGTTTTATAACACAATACTTTTAAGTTACACAGACCAGAATAAATACATTTGTTTTGAAATGTAAAATAATAGTAGACAAAATGAACGCATTTAAGAAATTAGTGATTCATCATACCTATTTTTTGCAATGTTTCTTCCTAAGCATAGAGACAGAAAGTATATTTCTATTCAGACACTGAATTTTCTAAAAGAGAAGTTTGAATGAACCACTTTTCTACTTCACATTATAGATTGCATATTTAATTACTTAATTGTATAAATAATTTAAGTTTGAATTGGACTTGAACTTTTCATTTCCTAGAACTTAGAGATATATGGCCAAGGGAAGTTTAACACTTGAGTAAATTCTTTTCTCTAAAAATCCATGTACCAGAACCTGATTCACATCTACAAAGAATCAGCTGAGTTTAAGTCCTACCTCTGATTAGAGGTTCTCGATTAAAAACTCTCTAACAGGTGTGGATTCCTTAAATTTTTTCAAAATTAGGAGTAATTTTCAGCCAGGTATTCAAGGAAGAATACTAAGTATATTTTCAAAAAGTAGAAGTTATGCTATAGAATAGCCAAAAATGTTATCATTTACTTCCTGCTATGACTCCTGTAACACATTAGGATTTAGTTACTACTTATAGCTCCCCTGCCAACTTTTAGTGTACTACTCAGAAACACCCATTTAGTCAGAAAAAGTGTTCTAAAATTTTTTTTAAAGACATGACTGCAATTTAAGATTTGAACATGGTATAGAAGAAAATGGTTAAAGTGTTGCCTTATCCAGAAACGACAAATAGGACACATGTCAGCAGTTTCTTTCAATTTTTTTCTATATCCTTTTTTGATAGGAGAAATCAGAAAGGAGAGCATTGAGCAAACATTTAGTTGGGTTGAGAGTAACAACTGGTTTGCCTGATGTTTTTAGTAACATCTTGACTCTGTGGAGGTGTTATATCTGTTTCAGAGCTGGACATTTGTGGCATGAATGATTCACAAAATAGTCTGCTTTGAGAGGAGAAATGCAACTTTGTATAAGACTTTTCAACACTTTCTTTACAAGGAAGAGCACTTCTAGACGTTGACCAACTATTTCTGTTGCTCAGATTTCTTCTTTTCCTATTCTTAAAAATCTATATAAGCAAACCATTGTCATTGAAGTCAAAGATGTCCTGCAAGGTTCATATCTAAAAATATGGTAGCATAAGATAATAGACAAATGAACACAGACTGTATCAGACCACCTCAGTTAGACTCTCGGTTCCACCAGTAACCCTAGAAAAGTTACATAATCTTCAGTTTCTTCATCTATAAATTGGGCATAATATAAGTCTCGGGATGATTAAATGGGTCAGTACATAGAAAGCATTTGAAATAGAGCCTGACATGTAGCAGTCACTATAGAAATAGTTACTATCATCATTACCCTCATCATCATCATCAAACAATTTTCTCAGAAGCTAAATTAAGTTATATATATGCGTATCTAATAGATTATGATATAATTTAGTGGGTCCATAACACTACAACAGTTTCAAAATTATTCTAAGTATTTTTTTTCCATTTTGAATACTTTTGTGTATTCAAATGATGAGCGAATATACAAAGGAAAAGCAATGTTAATATTTTAAACAGTATATTAACATTAGCTTTCTGAAGTTTTGTACAATTTTTACCTAGTAACTAGTTAACATTTCTGTGAAGGAAGTTTCATTATCTTTAAAAAGTGAAAGACATTGGGAATAAAAAAAAAAAAGTTTCTGCCTATCATTAGATAATTTAAATAAGCAAGTATGCCTGAAATATCTGATTTTTTTTTTTTCCTTTCTGTGAACGCTAGTGTCAGTAAAATTCAAAACTGGCTTTAGGACAGTTTAAAGAGTTCCTTGAAATCTAGCTTTGACATTTGTTGAAATTATCAGTAATTTAGTAGCCTTTAGGAGTTTGTTTAAAGATGTCACTCTAGGAAGACACTTATACTAAACGAAAGGCATTATTCTATAATGAAAACCAGCTGGAGGAAAGTTGAGGGGATCACGTATATCCTTGTGACTGATACTGAGTAAGTATTGTCCCAAACCATGCTCCAAAATTCACTGAAAATTTCTAGGAAGAGATGATTTACATATTCTTTCGTGTGGGGCCATTTTTAATTTTCCTATGTTCTTTTTTCTAAGATATGCAAATTAATTACAGTCATTTCCAGCTCTGGCTCAAATGAGTTTCAAAATTGAAACAGAACATAGTGTGGGAAAGGGACTAGTAAAAAGAATTCTTTGCTTGAAAACATTTTCCAGATTGTTCAACTTCAGAAGGGAAATGGTAGTAGTGACAGGAGGTATGCAATATACATTTATGTTTTAGAAGAATTCTCATGTCCCTTCTTTTTTTTTTTTTTTTTTTTTTTTTTTTGCTCTTTTTCTTTCACAAATAAAAAGCAACAGGAACTTTTATCTACTTTCAACTATGGTCTCTACATGATTTATTGCTATCTTAAAGAGTAGAAAAAGAGTTGGCAGTTTTATTCTAGGGTTTTCCTTTTAATAATTTAAATGTTTTTAAAAATCAGTACATATTATTTTTGTATTTCTCCCTTCCATTCATGTTTTTAGTTGAAAGCCACCAGTGATCAAGAAGTCATCAGGTCCTTTCAAGTTTTAAATGTGCAATGTTAGCAGTGTTGCATATCATACAAACCAATAGTATTAAACAAATTCCTATATAAACCCCATTCTTCAAAACTACATATGAAAAATCATCTGGAGAAGAACACTGGCGAGATTCAATTATTGCTGTCTCAGGGTTGCTCCATCCTAGTTGGCATAGTATATGGACTTCAAACATAAATTTGAATACACAAGTCCACATGCCCAGTGTTCAAAATTTCCCCAATAGAATTTCAGTTTAAGAGAAGCATCTGAATTCTTTCTTGTCAATAGTATATCAAGGAGTCTCATTTATTAATTTATCCATTATTAATGAAATAAGTCATGAGAACCTCTGTTCTTTTGGCTATAATACTTTCTTCTCCAGTGCAATTATATATAACTTGTATAGAACATACCCAGCGAATTACTAATGAAAGGCACTAAGCAATCTAATAACCTGAAAAAAATAATAACCTTCCCTCAGTGTCTTCCTTAAAATTAGAAAATGGATAGTTACTCTGAGAACCATCTGGATTTGAAGACTTTGTTTTCAGAATGAAATTTAAAGCAGTGTATCACATCAGCATTTCAAAAACATCTGGAAGTGTTTAAAAGTAAACATCATAGGAGTAGCAGAGGGCAACACTGAGTCCTCAATAATGTACCATTCCCTGGGGTGATCAGTCAGCTACCTAGTGGCAAGTTGATTATATTGGACTGCTTCCATCAAGGAAAAGGCAGAATTTTGTTCTTACTGGAATGAACCATAACTCTGGATACAGATTTGCCTTCCCTGCATGCAATGCTTCTGCCAAAATTACCATCTATGGACCTATAAAATGCCTTACCACGGTCATGGTATTGCACACAGCATTGCATCTGATCAAGAAAATCACTTTACAGCAAATGAAGTGTGGCAATGGAATTCACAGTTTTATCATGTTCCCCACCATCTTAAAAAAGCTGGCTCAATATAATGACAGAATGGCCTTTTGAAGTGCCATTGCCAGGTTGGTGTCAATACCTGGCAAGTTTGAAGTGAGGTTCTCTAGGAAGCTGAATATGCTCTGAATCAGCCTCTGATATATGATGCTGTTTCTCCCATAGCCAGGATTCACAGATCCAGGAACAAGTGGTGGAAATGGGAGTGACATCATTCTCTATTATCCCAAGTGACTCACTAGAAAAAAATTTTTTTCCCATCTCTACAACTTAGTGCTCTGCTAGACTAGTTTTTAATTCTAAAGGGAGGGATCCTTCCACCAAAGACAGAATAATGACTCCATTCGATTGGAAGTTAAGAGTGCTACTCGGCCTGTTGATTCATGACTCTGAATCAACAGGCAAAAAGGGGTGTTCTGTGCTGGCTGGGGTGACTGATATTGATTACCAAGGAGAAATCGAGCTGCTACTCCACAATGGTGATAAGGAAGAGTATGTCTGGAATACAGGAGATCTTTTAGTGTTTCTCTTACTATTATCATGCCTTCATTAACATCGGTGGAAAATTTTAGCACAATTTAGGCAAGGCTACAAAGGACTCAGATCGTTCAGAAATGAAGACTTGGGTCACTTCATCAGGTAAGTGGTATGATGACCTGAGATGCTGGCTGAGGGTGAAGGAAATAGAGAATGAGTAGTGGAAATATAAATATCAGCTATGACCACATGACCAGTTACATAAATAAGAACTGTAATTGTCATGAGTATTTCTTCCTTATTTTGTTATATGTTTGTGTGTCTGTTTGTGTGTATGTTTGTGTGTGTGTGTGTTTGTATGTCTATATATATATATATATATATATATATATGTATGATGTATTGACTTTACATTATACTTAAGTTACAAGATATCAAGGGAAAAAGTAAACATCTCTCAAAGACTTTACATCCTCTTCTGGGGAAAGAGTTAGTGTGTTCATGTTGTATACAAGATAGCTGTATCATGTTAGACTGAAATATGACTTTGTTATTGTTTCTAGTTGGAGATTAAGAGTGGGTAAGGAGATGTATATGGGTGCCAAGTTGACAAGGGATATATTTTTGATTGTTAATTTTAAGTGTTAGCTTGTCTCAGCTGTAGTATGCTGAGGCAAGCTAACACTTTAACAATCAAACATTGTTCTGGGTGTTTCTGTAAGTGTGTTTTGAATGGGATTAACATTTAAATGGGTGGGCTTTGAGTAAAGCAGATTGTCCTACATAATGTATGTGGGCCTTATCTATCAGTTGAAGGAATGAATAGGACAAAGAGACCAGACTCCCTCAAGCAAGAGCAAATTCTCCAGCAAACTGCCTCCAGACTTCATCTGCAGCATTGGTCCTTCCTGATCCTACATCAGGTGGCCTTCAGACTCAAACTGGAGCATTGGCTCCCCTGGATCTCCAGCCTGCTGGCCCACTCTGCAGATTTTGGATTTGCTGGCCTCCATGACTATGTGGGCTAATTTCTTATAATAAATTTCTTTGTACACACACACACACACACACACACACACACACACACACACATCCTGTTGGTTTGTTTCTCTGGAGTATCTAACTGATACAACAAGTAAATTAACTTTTATCATTTAAACATTTCTTTCTGGGTCTTCTTTCTAACTCTTGTGTTTTTCACTGTCCACATCACCCTTCCATTTCTCTCCTCTCTCTCTCTCTCTCTCTCTCTCTCTCTCTCTCTCTCTCTCTCTCATCTTGCTATCCTCCTATTTCCTAACTTCATGGTATTCACCAAACAATACTTTCTTTGGAAAACTTTCTTCCTTAACAGTTTTATTGAACTAGTACCTCAAGTGATTGTCAAATATATAGCTCCAGCCTGACCTCCCTCTGAAGTTATGAATCCTCATTTCCAAATGTTTAATACGTTCGCCATCTGATTACTCATCAGATACCCTGATATGTTCAAAATTGAACTATATATATTTTTTATTCTAAAAACTACATCATATCCTATTTTCCTTATTCTGTTACTAAGCACAACCTTCCACTCTGGTTACTCGACTCAAAATTTCATTCACTCTTTGCTTTCTTTCTTTTCCTCTATAACTAGTTGGTGAATCCTGGTACCTTTTCTTTTGCAGTATCTCTGGTAACTGTTCTCTCCTCTCTATCATCCTTCTTCTTCTGCCATTCACATTTTGGTTCATGCCTCAGGTAAGTCTCTTTGTCTAGGTTTCTTCAAGAACCTTCTAATATTTCTTCAAGAATCTTCTGGAATTATTTTCCTGAAGAAGTCATACAAAAATCTTAAGAGCAAAAGAAATTGGTGACCCAGAGCTCATGGAAAACACTTCTTACTCAGATAAATATACCCAACTGCTGTCTCTATTTGGAGGAGCTGGCTACCATGAAATCACTACAAACTGTGAGATAGCAGTGTTGTTGATGCAGTCCAAGAACAGTACACTACACACAAAGGATGCAGGTCAAGGTGTAACTTTAAAAGTACAAGGCAGAGTCGAGACAAATGCCAGACTCAGGGTAATGCCCAGGTTCAACACCTTGAAAGAGAGAGATAGGAAACTGTGAAGACTTCAGAGAATACAGCCAACTAGAAGGCAAGGGACGAACAAACAACTTCAGGTACAGTGTTATTACAACTAATTCTCTCTCTCTCCAGCCTTATGGAAACATCTGGCGTTGCTCTGGGATGTTCATTTCTAATTGATACTGGGAGGAGCAGTGCCCTGAGAATGGTTTGGTGTTTATTTTTTATATGACTCCTGACTAGAAGATTCTTAAAAGCAAAGATAATCATTTTCATACCAATATCTTACACAATACTTGATTATTAAATAAATATTTAATACCTTTATGTTGGTAACCAAACCAAACAAAAACTCTTTAGTCTAACATTCAGATTTTCCATGATCTAATTCTAGCTAACCACTTGAAATTTATTTCTCATCACACATTCTTAGTTATAGCAAAACTTTGTTCCAAATACAAAGTTCAGATTTCCAGCCACTATACTAGATTCTTCTCAGTGACAAAAATTATTTTCTTTTTCTCATGTCTCCATACGTCTAAGTCATACTCAGCCTTCAAGGACTATCTTAAATGCCATTTCCTCCAAGAAATTCCACACCTCAGTCAGAAGTAATTTATCTTTTCTCCCTCTTTCTGTCTCTGTCTCTGCCTCTCTCTCTCTCTCTCTCCCACTCCTCCCTTCCTTTTTTTGCAAATCCAGGGTAGAAAGCACTTGCAATTCTCCCCTTATATTATGGTTGCTTTTATATATCATATATTCCTACTCTTCCGGATATTCCTTGACAGCAATTTCTAACTGAGACATCTTGATATGCCTCCACTACAACAGCAGTTGTCTTGTACATGGTGAACACAATACATGTTTGTTAAAATAATAAATTTCAGTTACACTTTTTAAGTTTTTTAAACCTACAGTTTGTATAAATATTTTTGATAAACTGGTACATCAGCAGCAAATGCAATTTTAACAAACAAAATAATTATTTCTTTCCCTTTTGAATTGCATATTTCCCATCATACCTTTCCAAGAAAACAATCAGATATGGCAATAAATCTGTTTATTCAGTATCTGGGAAATCCTAATAAAGACAGACACATATGTGGAATGAAATAATAAAAATAGTTACACATATATAGCACTTGCGATGTGCCAGACACTTTATATACATTAATTCTTTTAATTTTCACAATACACCTATGATGTCATTTTAAAAGCTGAAGTAAAAAAAGCTTAAGGAATTTGCTCTAATTCACAAAGCTAGTAAGAGGCAGAGTCAAGATTCAACTACAGGCAGTCAAGACCCTGCATCCATGCTCTTAATGTCACTCAGCAAAATAGAATTCTTGTCATATTCACCCCACCACTCAGAAAAAGGTCCAAATGGAAGGGATGATTCTTGATTTGAGGGGCACATTATGTTCCAGCTCATGCCAGAGAATGACCCTTGATCCCCTTCTCAAGGGTGAATAGAAAGCACTCTAGAGCCAAGAGCAAATGAGAGATCAAGGTCTCTACTGGGTATTTTTTAAAACAGCATTTATGCAATGAAAATTCCAGCAATACATCTCCAATGTCATTATATAAGGCTTTTGGTACAGGGAGATATAGAAAATGACGTGTTTTAAGGGTATTGCCTTTGTAGTAACCTCAGAACCAAATTTTCTAAAAAGTAAAGTAGAATATATGTGAAAACTGGAATCACGAATACCCTCACTGCACACACCCTGCTGAGAATTACTCTTTGAACAGAATTGTTGCTTAGACTTCAAACCACCACTGTGACCTCAAGAGGTTAACAGAAAAGAAAAACTCTTTAGTTCAGAAACCATAATATGGGTATAATGCCATTTAAAGGCACAAGATTTAGAACTTAATATGGCTTTTTGGAAAAAAATCAGTCAATCCTCTTCTGTAAAAGAGAAAAGCTCAATGAAGTATAATACTTTTAAATTCCAGATTAATATACAGACCTAATTGCAATAATATATTATTTTGCCCTTAAATATAGATGCTTTTTTCTTAAATATCATTAAATAAATCATGTTCTTCAATTGATCATGTTCATATCAGACATTTTTGAATTTATGAGAATCTTTTCAATGTAAAATGACCGTTATCTGCTAGTACTCTGAAGAAAGAAATTGTGAAATATAGACTACATGAACTAAGTTGGTCTCATGAAGAATATATGATATAGCAACTGGAAAACACCAAAGAAATTCAGGGGGCAAGCCAGGCAGCTCCAGTCCAAAACAAGTGAATTTAAACCACATATCTATAGATTTGGTTGATTGGGAAGACAAAGTCCTAGAACAGGGACCAGAGTCCCTATATATGCTTATGACTGAAGTAGACAAAAAAAGATCTTGGGTTTTCATTAAAGGTAGATTTCTAACTCACATCTCACAGGATCTCAGGATCATGTCTTCATGATGATCTTCCTGTCTCACCCTCCTCTGAATTCAGTAGTTTTTGTCTTTGAGCAGCTAACCTAATATTAAACTATATTACAAGGCTATAGTAATTGAAACAGTATGATACTGGCATAAAAAAATGCATACACCAATGGAACAGAATAGAGAACCCAGAAGTAAATCCATACCTATATTGTCATTTAATCTATGACAAAGAAGTCAAGAATATACAATGAGGTCAAGACAGTTTGTTCAATAACTGGTGCTGGGAAAACTGTACAGATACATGCAAAAAAAAAAAAATGAAACTGGATCACCTTCTTACACCATATACCAGAATAAATTCAAAATGAATTAAAGAGTTAAATGTAAGCCTGAAAACATAAAACTCCTAGAAAACAAACAAACAAAAAAAACAAAGGCAATAAACTCTCTGACATTCCTCTTAGTAATATTTTTTCTAATCTATCTTCTTGGGCAAGGGGAAAAAGAAAAAATAAACAAATGCGACTACATCAATAAATTTTTTTTTCACAGCAGAGGAAACCGTCAAAAATGAAAAGACAATGTACCGAATGCGAGAAGATATTCACCAATGATATATCCAATAAGGGGTTAATACCCAAAATGTATAAAGGACTCAGGCAACTCAAGAAAGCTAAAAATACAATTAAAAAATGGGCAGAGAACGTGATGGACATTTCTTCAAAGAGGACATGCAGATAGCCAATAGACATATGAAAAAATACTCCACATTACTAATCATCAGAGTAATGCATGTTAAAACCATAATGGGATTATACCTCCTACCTGTCGGACTGTCTATCATCAGTAAACAAAGTGTAAGTGAAGATGTGGAGAAAAGAGAACTCTCATGCACTGTTGGTGGGATTGCAAATTGGTGTAGCCACTATGGAAAACAGTTTGGAGATTCCTCAAAAAATTAAAAATAGAACTACTCTATAACCCAGCAATTCCACTCCTGGCCACTTATCCAAAGTAATCCAAAACACTAATTCAAAAATATATATGCACTCCTGTTAATTGCAGCACTATTTATAATAGCCAAGATATGGAAGCAACTTACGCGCCCATTGACAGATGAGCGAATAAAAAAGTGAGTGGTATATAAATGGAATATTACTCAGCCATAAAAAAATATATATTACCATTTGCAACAATATGGATGGACCCAGAGGGTATAATGCTAAGTGAAATAAGTCATATAGAGAAAGACAAATACCATATGATATCACTTATATGGGGAATCTAAAGAACAAAATAAACAAAACAGAAACAGACTCATAGATATAGAGAACAAATTGATAGTTAATGAATGGGAATGAGGCTGAGGGAATAGATGAAAAAGTTGAAGGGATTAAAAAGTACAAATTGATCAGTGCAAAATAGTCATGGGCAGGAAAAGTATAGGATAGGAAATGTAGTCGATAATGTTATAATAACTATATATAGTTCCAGGTATGTACTAGATTAATCAAGGGAAGGGATCACCTCGTAAATTATATAAAGGTCTAACTACTATGTTGTACATTCGAAACTAATATAAAATAAAGTTGAATGTCAGCTGTAATTGAAAAAATTTTAAATAGCAATATAACACTTTGCTAGTTTTCTCTAGTTCTGTCATTCTGACCATGCTCATGTATACTAGTAGAACATTTTGTATACTAGTATACAGGGTATTTGGTATATATGACTGACTCTCCAATAGTCATAATAAACATTCGCTCAATATAGCAGATGTTCTTAGATCTCCTTTAATGGATCAATTACTGTAAGAATAACTAGTGGTAAAAAAAAAAAAAAAAGAAAAAATTCGAGTCACTTTTGATGAAAAAACTTTTCCTAAAAGACTTCCATGATGTTCATAGCCTCAAGTGATTTTATCATTCCAAGCTGTTTAAAATAATCAGCTTCATAAAACTTTAATGATCACCACTTTCTTACTCTGTATTTATAGAGAAGCCTCCTCACTCATTTACAAAGAGACTAAATTCTCAAATATTTTCATGATTCAGTTCTTATAAGGCATGAGCTTTCTCTTTTCAGATCTCAAATGTGTTCGCATTGGTTTTAGCTTCATTGGTTTTAGATACGAACTAATGATCTGTAGACTTTTCTATACAAATTTCAGAAGTTATTGAGGACATTAATTATTGTTGATTTTTTTAATCTAATGTAATTAGCTTAATATATTGAGTCCACTGCAATATAACTTTACTATTATTCCTTGGGCTAAGAGATTACTGTATAATTTATTGGGATTAAGCCAAGTGCATATAACTAATAGATCATCTATAATAAGCAAAATGGAAAAACATATTCCCTCTGCACAGGTGGATGATAGTACTTGTGCCAAATAATATAGCATTTCTCCTCCCACTTGGTATTTTAAACATGCATTTTGTTGTCAGGCTCCCTGCCAATAGGCTGCATGGGTCGAAGTGAAGCCTAGCTGATAATTCAAAAGGTGTGTTAATTAGGGGTTGCAGTTTGGAATGTTATCAAGCTGCTGCTTAGACATCTATCTGCTTTCCATACAGGTGTGAAATATTGACAGCAAATTTTAGAAGTGTGATGACATTTTTACCTTTCACTTACTTGATAAATTTTGATATGACTCATACTTTAAGGAGAATAGAACCTATATCTTCATTCAAGTAACTATTTATCATGAGAAAGCCCTTGGGGGGTTCAAAAGAAATGTAGTATTAAATCTATTAACAAAATATTCTTGAGACCTCATATATTCTTCTATTATAGCACAAACGTTGATTTTGAAGCACATCATTTCAAATTAACCATTTATACTACAGCACCTTTCATTCACAGATTCTGAAACTACAATGACACTGAAGGCAAATCACAATGACGTTTTGTCCATTGTAATATTATATTCTTATGTGATCATATTTCCTAAACTAATAATAAGGCACTGTAGGGAAAGGATTTCAACTTCAACTATTTTTGCCTTAATATCACATTAGAAGAAGCAAAGACTATAAAAGGACCCAAATCTTGATGTGTATCTGGGAATTTATCTGGGTGAGGCTTAGGAAAAAAAAATTAGCCACATCACAAAGGGAGAAAGTTTTATAACATGCATTTTACCATCATACTCCTAGGAGTTCATTTTTCTAAATGAGCGTATTGTGATTAATGAGATTTAAAAACTGAGTATCTAAATATCCTTTTAGAATTGCCCTATTTTTTCCCTAAAATACCATAATCAGGAGATTAAGCAATCAATTGAGAAAATGGTTTCTATATATTTTTTTCCTTTTCCTCATCTCTCCCAGAATAATCAGACACTAGCTTCAATACCATGTCCTAACGCCATTCCTTCACTTCTTATTTCCTCTAAATAAAAGGTAATTTTGCTAAACCTCCAAGTCTTAATATTTGTAGACTTTTATGAAACTCTTCACATGTGACTTTTAAATACGTTCACATATTTTATTTACTTTACTATTAATGATAGAGATAATGGTGGTGATGATGAATGATAAAAAAATAATGATAGCAACAGAATTAAGTAAAAAATTGTTTTTAAAATTAAACCCAAAGGATCACCTAATTTCGGTCCTTTTATGTATTTGTGGAATATAATTATCTTAATTTGGTTCCATTGAAAGCAGAGCCTCAGACAAAGATGTGAGAGCATGGAGTTTAATTAGAAGGTCAGCCCAATAAGCAGAAGTGAGGGAGTGGAGAGAGGCAGGGAAGTAAAAAAATGCAAATATAAGATCTTATTATTGAGTTTATGTCTGTCAGGACTCAATTCTGCTGGGAACTGTGAGAAGCATGCAGAATGCTTTCCAACGCTGTCTACCTGAAGAAGAGAAGCTGGCTGTTATTTCCAATTGTTGTCTCCAGAGGTGATACATACTTCACCCTTAAATACTCCACATTTCCCAGCAGCGCTCATTTCAGGCCACATCTAAGAGAAAACCCAGAGGATAAAAGCTGAAAGATGCACATAATGTGCTTGAGATGGGACACCACCATTCAGAGCAAAGTAAATCTGGCTCACAAGACACCATGCAATGCAACCGTGACTACAATCACAGGTGGCTGAGGGAATGTGACAAGGGATAAGGGATGGCAAAGATATTCACCGCAATAAAAATTATTTTTCAAAAAATCTGTTTTCTACAAGCCTTATCAGTGTTAATTTTTTTCCAGTCTCAACCAAAAGTAATTAAACTATGAGATTCTTGACTATATTTATGTAGGAGAGGAAGAGATTAGCTAAGACTTCTTGCCCCTGAGCATAGACTAGTGGTTTATTATTATAAAATTTGGTCTTCTTTGACAAAGTGGCCCAATCTCTCAGTTCCAGTGAAAATGATAATAGGCAGTAAATGGTCAGAATGTACAGAGCAGGAAGAAATTAGATAAAAATCCAAAATAATTTGTAAACTGTGGTAAATGAGATTATTGATTGGTAAATATTTACTCTCTTCTCTCTCTACATTTATGGTAAACTTACATCAGTAGCTTCTAATGAACCATTCCTCCGTAATATTCTTGTGTAATGGCTCTGTGACTTGTTTTGGCCAATAGGATATTATCAATTATGATGCAAGCAGAAGCCTGATAAGCATTTGCACATGGAGGCATAACCTTTTAGAACTCTGCCCCATAAAAGGCAGCCACCATGCAGACACCATTCCATAAAGAAACTCAGGCTAAAGTACTAAAGAAGGAACTCTGGAAGAAGTCATCTTAGATATTCTGGCTCTAGCTGAGCTCTCATCTTAAAGCAAATGCTTAAGTAACTCAGTCATACCATGTGAAGCAAAAGCAATACTCATAAAATCATGACAAATAATAAAGCATTATTCTACAAGCTACTAAATTCAGTAAGGTTTTGTTTGTTTTGTTTTGTTTTGCTACAACATATAGCTGATATAGAAATTGGTTCCTGAGATGGGATTCTATGTAACAAACAGCTAAAATATATGCCATTGACCTCAGGAACAAGAAGTGAATAGCGGCCTGAAGGGTGGCAAAGAATAGAGGCTTGAGAAGCAGGAAGAAAAGTGTTATTGAAGGCTGGATAGAGGGAAATCTTTTATTAATGGAAAGGTAAATGAGATTGTTGCCTGTGATAACTTCGGAGATAGAAAATATATTTAAGGAACCTGTGGCTATTTCCTTGTACAATGTTAAACATGTCAGTTGACTCCGTCTAGCCTCTTATGATGAAGTATTACAAGAAAGATGTAAACTAAAGATAGAATTGGTCAATTTCCAAGCAGAATTTAGAGAGGATTTTTCCAACCCAGAGCTTGATGGGTGGGAAAATGAAACTCTTTCTTATTTTCAGCCTCTCCAGACAGGAAAAAATTCTTAACTAAGAAATGAGTTCAAGGCAAAGATAAAATCCAGAGCATGACCATAATACATGACTTTGGGGTTAAGATCAAATCAAAAATGAAGGCGTCATATCCTTTCTTAAGACCTTAAAAGAGTTAAAGAATGCTTTATAGATAAGATTACTTTTAAGAATTCTCAAGGCATTGTTCCATAGCAGGCAGCCTCAACTAGATAGGGACTGATCTGGGAGAGATTTATGAGTGTGGTTTTTATCTAATGGAATAAATTATAGTTTGGTATATAGAAAACCCATACGTTGTTTAAAGGAGTTGAATCAGCTTAGGACAGAAAGAGTTCAAAATGAAAAGATGTCCCTGGCCTCACCTCTGCAGACAGGAAATAGGCTGGAAAATTTACTCAGCTGCAAACATATGCCATTTCCTAAGGAAAAAGAAGGATGAATCAGGGAGCAAAGTCAAGTGCTATAAAGGTAAAGCCCTAAGCAATGGATTAGAGGACTATTCCCAAGAAGCATAATTGGATCCTAGTCAAAGAGAAGTTCCTGAATTAAGAACAAAGGGAACTGAGGACATCTGTCTGGTTGCTATAAATAGTAACTGTTATGTGCCTTCGATTCATCCACTTTTCAAATGGGAGCTTCTATTGTGTTTATCCTGTCCCTGTTTCAGCATTGAGTATAGGGTGTGGATCAGATAGCTTGTCTTTTTAGTTTACAAACCTTTGTTACCTAAGAAGCCACACCTGAGGAGTAACACCCAAGGAGTTACACATGAGGAACCATAGCTAAGACACTTCACTGAACCTGTATTTGATTTCAGTGATTAAAATATTAAAAAATTGACAAAAGTAAATGCTTAGTGTATGTTTCTGAAGTTTTTGTGGTTGTTCATTTCACAGCAAGGTGACGATAAAAATCAAACTATGATATTCAGATCCATAACCTCTGCATACTATCCATAGAGTCTCATACTATTATTGACTGAATCATGTCCCCTCAAAATCCCTATGTTGAAGCACTAACCTCCAATGTGAGAATATTTGAAGATGTCACATTTATAGATATTTATGGTTAAATAAGACCATAAATGTGGGACCCTAATTAAATAGGACTGGCATCTTTATAAGAAGAGAGACACCAGAGATATCTCTCTTTCATGCACAAACAGATGAAAGGCATACTGAGAAGGTGGCTGTCTGCAAGCCAGAAAAAGAGGTCTCACCAGACCTCAAATTTTGTGGTACCTTGATCTCGAACTTCTTGCCTCAAAATCCAGAACTGTGAGAAAATAAATTTCTGTTGTTTAAGCTGCACAGTCTGTGGTATTTTGTTGCAGCAGCCCTAGCCAACTAACACACATACCTCACACAGTATTTAACACTTTTAAAGTTTGTTGCCTGAGTAAAAATTTGCTATCTCTCCTCTCAACATAAAGTATATCTTACCTTTAAACAATATTTATATGGCTCCAAAATCCCTCTTGCAAAAAGGAAAGACCCACCTACCAGTCATATAGTGAAAAGTGTATCCTTTACGTGACTCATTTATATTTGGATTTTGAACCATTGTCTTTCACTGACCAAACTTCTAGGGATATACCTGTATATACATCACCTTTCTGTAAGCTGTACCACCTACCCTTGTACAAATATGCGTGTGTAGGCTTCAAGACCTTCCTAAGGTTTTAATCATGATCATGAAAAGGAACACAGTTGTTTAAAAGATAGAGCTGATGTGGTCTAGGGGAAAACTGTTTGGATTAGAAACTCAGCCATCATAGTTAGCAACCTGTCTCTTCAGTCTTGGATAAGGCAATCAAATTCTATGTGTCATGATTTTCTCAACTATCAAAGAGAAATATTGAACTAATGATTCCTGAAGATGTTTCTTATTCTAAGGTTTTTATGCTTTAACTCTAAAGTTTTAACTTTAAATCCTTGGACATATAGTTGTCTGATTATTTGATTTATAGTATACATTGTCATACATTGTCATATTATCTTAATGCTTTGGCCTAATCCTAGAGTGTAGCCCTTGATTTTTTTTTTTACTGTAAATATCTGATGTTCACGCAAAATAAATCTACAAATTGAGTGTAATTTTTCTTAGAATTTCTGAACATGCGAAAAACGTACGTCAGTGCTACATAATTAAGTACCATTTATTTTTTGCACTGTTTAAGCAAGCTACAGATATATAATTGCCATTGAAATATTTTTGTAAACCATGCAACCTTTTACACAAAAGATAATTATGAAATAGCTAACATTCATTTGACCACAACCAATAAATAATTTATGAACTGGGTGTTTGAAATTATGCAAATGTTCTAAATACTTTTGTTGCCTGTACATCTGAGTAAGTATGATTCAGAAGAAAGTGTGCAATGGATTAATAGATTCAACATTGAGGAGATTTGCATTTCTACAGAGTTCTTTTCTTTGCTGGCTCCTACTATCTTTAGTATCATGGCTCAGAAAACCAGCTTGACAATACTGTCTCTAAATGTATTTGAATATCCTGGCATCCCTATTCATCAGCCTCTTTGATGCTTTAAATGTCTTTTGCTTTCTTTCCAGAGCTCTTTATGAAGGCAGAGAGATATGCTTTTAGTAGAGTATCCAACTATCTTATAATACCCACTAAATAGAAGAGAAAATGGGCATCTTTAAATATTCGATATAACTATGATGGCCCATAGCAGAGTTCTGTTAGGGTAAAGTTGTAGAATGGGCTCATTACTGCATACCAGGTGCCACATATACCATCACAGCAATGACCAGGAACTGTTGACTTCATAAACTCCCTTTGCATAATGAAAAGCTTATTGGCTCCCTTAAATTAATGGACAACTTCTATTAACAGTTACATATATATTGCCTATGGTATAGACTAATATTGGATGAAGAAAACATGTTTGATTTGGGATTGTATCAAGTACAAGTTATTTTTGTTTTTTGTTTTTTTATCACATAACAGCGTATGATCCAAAATACTTTTTTAAAACTACTAAGAAGTCTAGAGGTCAATTATTTCCATTTCTTGATGTGCACCTGGGAATTTATCTGGGTGAGGATTAGGAACAAAAAAATAGCCAATGGGTGGCATATCTGTCAATAAAAATATTTAGAAGTCTTCAGTTTTATGCCTCAAGTTAATGTCAGTATAGTAAGTAAAGACAATATTTTTATTGCTAGTAAATATGCTATTTTTTCATATGACAGCTTTCTTTACCTAGAAGTTCTTCGCACGATGGAGCACATGTATTGACAAATTTCATTGCATGATGTAGCACATGTATTGACAGACTGGTACCTTGCATTGCTTTGTAAATCCAATGAGCATGTAGAGAATAAGAGGGATCTGTCCTGCACAAAGAGCAGTAGATTAGTACAGACATGTAACTATTGTTAATCTTCAAAAACCTGTTTCCTGTAGTATTGTCCTATTGTTTAAGAACTACTTAACACTTTGCATTTATCCAAAAAATTCACATCGTGTGAATACATATCTTTACTAATATAGATGCCTATTTTATCTGAAGGAAATAATTTCACATAATCCTATGCAGTCTTTCTTAATCACAAAAGTTTCTAAAGCAACCATTAGGTTTAAATATTAATCCAAATACAACTTCTTCTCTAGTATCTCATTACTGTTTGCCCTGCCTACATTCTCACACTTCTTCCCCTAATCCAATCGACATGTACCTCCTTTTTTTAAGTGTTTACATTCGTGCTTTTTATTCTGAAAACCCAAACCCACAAACTGACCACTTGAACAAAGAACTCACTTTCCTTGGCACCGTTGTTTATTTTATTTTTATTTAAATGTGCTATGACTTTGTCCTGTGGTTGCGCAACACAGAATCACCCACCTATCCCGGTCCTCCCAAAAAAGAGGTGCAATGTTTTCTTAAGTTATCCATAGTGAAGCGAGAGAAAATATCAAAAGTTATGCACCCTAGGGATTGCTCACTGTTCTACACAGAATTCAGCTGAGTTAACTTTAATGAAATGTTCCTTTTTCATTTAAGTACTCCTTAAAACAGCATAAAGGATAGAGCACTCTGTAAGCTGCTTACAATTTCTACTGCACATTTTATCAGGAAAGCTATCTATCCCAGATTTCTTCTCTTCAGAAAAATTTTAATGATCCAAGGTCACACCTCTTAAAAAGAATGAGGTCTAGTTTTACATAAGAAGGTCCAACTTGTAGGGTTTTATTTTCTTTTTATGCTCAGACCTCACAAACCGAGGACCACAGTCTTCAAATAGCATTTCTTGTTAAAACTGAACTCAGAAAAGAAGGTTATTCTACCTCAGAATTTTAAATAAAGCTTCTACAACAAAGTTCAGTGTTCCAAAGCTTTAAATAAATCTGAATTAAAGAAGCGCTCCAACACTAACATGTTTAAATCAGGTTGCTAATCCCCTTACTCTTGAAACTTGGCCCAGTGTTTTGGGGGAGAAGATTGCAGACCCAGGATTGCTTCTTAAAGTAGAGGCCTGAGAACACTTGCATCACAATCACCTGCAAGGCTTACAGAAAATAGATCAGTGGGCCTGTCCCACTCCAGTGGAATCAGAATCTCTGCAGGAGAGCCCTAAGCCTGCATCACTGACATTTCCCAGGTGATTCTTGCACACACCGCAGTTCGAGAATCACTATGGGATCCATCATTGTTGCCAAAGAAGGCTAGCATCAACTCTTAACCTGTTAAATTCTTCCATTTCAGTGCTTTTAAGATGAACCTCACTGCCACCCCTCCGAGACCAGGATTATGCTAGGAAGATTAAGTAAGGTCCCTCTGGATATTCAGAACTCTTGTCTCCCTGCTGTCAGCAACCAAGGAAGCTGGCAAACGCTGGTCTCTCACAGTAACATTTAGTGCCGGTCAACACACCGTATGGGCTAACATCTGAGCCCAGAAATAGGAAAGGCAAGTATAAATAGATTTGAATTGGGGTTGGACAAGGATTTGGCAGGCAAAAAATGACTGTGTGTTGATAGGGTGGGAAAGGATAGCTGCCAGTTCAGGGATTCGTGGTTGAGGAGCTTCCTGACCCCCAACCACCCCAGAAGTTCCTGTGAGCTCTCTGGACTGTGAGCCTTTGGCTATAATTAGGGGGGTGCTGCTTTCCCTGGCTTCTTCCATATGCATGTTAGTTGTGTTTGGCATTCAGCAGCAGTGTTTGAAGAGTGTCTGGCTCCCACCAGCAGTTAGTTGAGCCAGTCAGTGGAAAAAATGACAATGGTATCTGGCATAGAATTCAGGTGTTAAAATACCTTTATTAAAATAGAGGAAGTAGCACCTATTAGGAAGTGACCCCGAGCTACCAAATTTTATTAGACTGGAAGGAGGTGTTTTGGAAGCATACTGTAAATTCCCTTATGTCTTTCATGGTATTTAACTATAGAAATGGGTGCATTCAGTAATTTCAGAATTTCAGTGCTATATTTATTGCAACTCACTTTGTGTAGTATCAGGGAATACCGAGCTGGGACTTGGCATATTTCAATAAAACTTTTTGTACATATTTAGCTAACAAAAAAATTTGATGGGGTAGGAGGGAGAGTCAACACTATTGGCAATTTTCCATTAGCAGTGCAGGGGTAAAAGTCAAAAATAAAGCCTGTGGGATAAGTCTGAACATGGCATCTACGCTTAAAAGAAATGCCATTTCTCTTTTTCATCCTGAGGTGGGAGAGAAAGCTTGACAGAGTGAGTGAAACCTCACTCTATAATATTCATCTGAAGCCAGTCCTGATGTCAGCAGTGAGTACATTGAACTGGGGATGAAGTGGGCCATGTTCGACCTCCAGAACTCTACAAAACCGCTTTAAAGTCAGCACGATGTGCCGGTTGTTCCCCTTTTCAATGCAAAACATACTTCTTGATTAAAAATGTATGTTACTACTTTATGCCAAAACAAGAGGGCATTATTTTCAGGATGATCATAGAAACCAAGTTAAATGTGTTTCTTATTTCAGGAGATAAAAAAACATCACAACTTGGTAAAGAAACATTTCAGTGCCGAATGTTGGTTTCATGTAGCACTACTATGCACGTAATTTATTTGGGAACACAGTGATGTATGAAAATCTTCAGCATTTTTGACAGAATGAGATTATCCATCCATTCCCCCTCTGTACTTTAAAGAAAGAAAACCTTGACTTAACCCACTATTGTTAAAGATAATATCTGCGTGTGCCTGCATTGTAATACCCCTACTGTTATTTCCACTTTCAGAGATAGTAATTCCTGGGATAATCTTACTCATAAAGAGTTCCCATAAGAGTGAGGTGGATGGTCAGGAAAAGATATTGAAGATAATTTGTAGCCCTGTTGCACATCTTCTTGAGTTAGTTTGATTCTCCCCTGTCAGGAGACTCAGAATAGTTTGAATGTGGATGGGGGACAGAATGTGTAGAGAATCCAGGCACTTCCTTTCCCAGAGAGTGAACTATTTTACAGGGTGGGCAGGCTCAATGGGAATGTCTACATTTTCACAAAGGCTCTTTCTAGACTACTGTATGTTCCTAGAAACGAAGTTATTAGATAACATTTTTCCACCCCTTAGTGTGGTGTGCAAAATAGAGGACTGAAAATTATATGTATGTGTGTATATATATATAATACATATAATTACATATATATAATTATATATCTAGAGAGAGAGAGAGAGAGAGATTTATAGCACACAATAGGGTAAGGCAACTCCAAAATTTGCACTGCATGAAATATGACTATCAATTTGATATTCTTGGACTTTTCAAACACAAATATGATCATATATTTCCATGTTTTCTCTTCTGTGTCACTTAATAGCTTTTAAAGATCAAGTCACATAATTAGAAGCTTACTTATCTGTCATTCTACAAACCAGAAGTCTCTATCAGCAGATATTTCTTATTTTTACCAGTTTAGTTGGCCTAAACTCAAGAGGTATCTCTTGAATAACTAAGGTTTAACTTTGTTTAATTTAGATTTAGAATTAAAATACATGACATAGCAGGAAAATTTCTTGAAAATTATTAATCCATGAATAATATTCAGAATAAATATTTATTAGTCAGAATACTTGATTAAACAGCATAATGCATAGCACAACCATTTCAGACAATACATTTTTCTATAATAATGCACTAAAAAGACAGATGGTAATATTAGAATGTGTATCAAGAATAGCTAAATTGTAAAATTATGTGCATAGCCATTAATATGTAAAACCTTAGAAATATGGAATTATTTAATTTATTTATTTAGTATCTACTGTGTGCCTTGTAATATATTAAGTATTAAAGGATATTCAAGCAACACATGGCATTCATTGTTTGTTTCCTCACGAAATTTATAACACAGGTAAGATGTTCACATGAAAAACTAGACAAAAACACATTAGAGAATATACACTTAGAGAATAAAACATGACACCTCAGCAATATAAACAATAAGAAATCAGCAGATAGAGACATTTATCCAGGAATGAAAGGAAAAATAGTTGAGTTTTATTATTTCAAAACTGGCAGCATTAATGTCTTCAAATAAATAATACTTGTAAATTACGATAACTCACAAATGATACCTAAATGTATGTACATTATGCCAATATATTTTGAAATTTTGCACAACTCACTCTTAGTTCAATTTCAGTGCAAAACTATAAGGCTTATGGCTTTAGATAGAAATGGTCTTTAGAGTTTCATGTCCTGAAAAATCATAGATATTAAAACCATACATTTCTTCCTCAACAAAACAGCCAACCTATTTCTTGGATTGAGTACCCTGGGCACGGAAAATTGCTAGACTATTGGTTTGGAGTATTTCTGGGACTGGTGCTGTGCTACCACTACTACTACCCAGTCATAATTGGCATTGCTAGTTTTTTAGTTATTGTTACAGCTGCTAGGGGTCTTTTAATAGGTTATTTAGAAAAAAGAAAAGAGGACAATTGACCCTGGGTGGTTCTCAAATGGTGCTATTACTGGTTTGTTTTCAGAGACTGGCAGTACCCTACAACAGGCAATGTTCATGAAATAAAATTACAGTTGTATTAACAGCTTCAAATTAGGGGTATTTTTTCAAATCGTTGTGTGAGGTTTTAGTGGCACAAGAATGAGTGGTTTTAATTGGGGCTTCTTCCTTAGAAGGCTTGAGGACAACTCTTCAACCCAATAACAGAAGGAAGGTCAACCAGGACAAGAGCCACAAGAATAAGAGTCACATTATCACTTTATGAAATTACTGATCAGGATCTGACAAAATATTTTCCTGATTTATTCAAAGAATTAAAATGTTGGGACCTGGTGCTTTACAGTAGAACAGATTACGAAGTTGACAGATTTCATTTGGGGAGGAACTCTTCAGAAGCTGAATTGCCCCAGGTTCCTGCATAATAAAATGATCTTCTGAAAAGTTGACTAGCATATTTTGACTGTGAGCACCAGAAAATACCACAAGCAAAATATTTGTATAGCTTATAAAACACTCTAACTGAATATTAAAAGCATCTGTTTTCAAGGAATATAATTACAAAGTACTGGAAGTGAATCAGGAGGCAGGATTCACAAAACATAAAACATGTCATAAACAAGACATTTGACTCATCCAAATACTATGGGTAATAGATGGACTGCTGATTTACAAAGAGATGCTTTCATTGAAGATTCTGATATGAGAAATTATGATCTCAAGGGTTAAAAGCTTCCCGATGTCATTCTGGGATGAATAATTCTGGATCATTTACTGAAGCAATTCGATATTCTTTAAAAAAAATATGTGGACAAAGGTAGCTTTAATATTTTTCCTTGTGAGAAGCATGTAATCTGGCCAATTCATGCAGTCAAGATCACTCCGACAAAGTTTGTGTTGATGGTGGAACATTATAATGTATTATACACCGATGAATTTTGGCCACATTATCTGTTAAAAGGTATTAATTGTCATTCCGGAGTGTAAAATTAAATTGTCCTAATATGCAAAGTATTTTTTGCTGTTGCTTTTATTTGGGCATATCAACAAGATACTTCATTGTGGACATTATGAAGTCAAATGTAATTCAGAATGGTACTGCTGTTTCGTGAAAAGAGAGCAGACAGAATCTACTTTCTAAGATTAAATTGAAACTTCCTTCCCCAAATGTTAAGCTAAAATTATGGGCAAAATTCTTTTCTCACATTTGCATCATGGGACTTAAGCCTGTTATTCTTTCCTCCTACAGAACAGGCTCCTGGGAGTCCTACATACTTATCAGGAGCAAAATATTGGATTTGACATCTACAATATATATCTTTGTTAAACTTCATCCCAAATCAAAATAAAAGCCTGTTTTATATTGTCCTCCTGAGGTCTCATGAGTTTGTCTTTTTACAGTCTCAAAAATGATATGAATTTTCAGAAAGATAGTCTCTGAAAGCATTAATCCTAGAGGAATATGTAAATTAAGATCACTTTACGCCATACAGCATGCCTAGACTTTGTACTACTTATAGCAAAAGAAAGTAGAAAGAGGAAGATGAAGAGGGGAGGATGCTGAAGATTACATATTGTGAGAGGGAGAGGCCACTAAGTGTAAAAACTGGATTCTTCCTAAAGCAATGGGTTTCTGAGGTTAGCATATCCTCATATCATCAGAAAGTTCATGGGAGCAGTTGCTAAAATTATAAGACTGAAATAAGCATTGAAGTTTTATGTTCTCTTTTATAAAACTCTCACTCTCCTTTTTTTGCTCATTTAATGTGCTTTATTTGGCTGCTGATTGGAGTATTCGACTCTGACAGTTCTCTTCACAGACCCAGTGTTAAGCCTGAGAACATTTAGCAAGCCACACAAGACCAGCCGGAGGACCCAATGACATCTTTGAACTGTGGCTCTTTCCTCTAGCTTGATTAGAGATTTTATCTTTACTGCCAAAGGCAAAGGGAAACTTTAATGAGAAATGGTGTTTCATTGAGGAGCCATTGATAGAGGGAGGAGAGGGACTCTACAAATTAAAGACTAGCTTGGTTGAAGAATAGGGCTGAAAAATCACTTTAAAGCAGCAGTCCTTTTTGGCACTAGGGACCAGTGCTCCTATGAGAATATAATGACTGATGATCTGAGGTGGAACTGAGGCAGCTCTGGAGAGTGGCTGCAAATACAGACTAAGCTTTGCTAGCTCACCTACCTCGCCTCCTGCTGTGCAGCCTGGTTCCTAACAGGTCACGGACTAATACTGGTCCATAGCCCAGGGGTTGGGGCCCCTGCTTTAAAGAATTGCACCATTATATATTACCATATAATTAGTCATGCAATATATAAAATGAGCATAAGGCATATGGAGAAAAATCTTTGTAGATATTGTTAATATGAATCTTAAATGCCACTGTAAATGTTTTGCTGCCTCAAATTCATAGTACTATAAAAGTTTGAATCAATGAAACTTCTACTATTTGAAAAGGAAATATATATATGTGTGTATATACGCACACACATCGCATCTCATGTTATTTGATGTTCTTTTTACTAAAAGAACACTTTTTCAGGTTTTGATATGAAGATTTCTGAAAAAAAATGCATTTCCATTGGTGCTATTTTACTTATACTATTTTCTTGATTTCTTTACTATATAGAATAACTGAAAAATGAATTTTTTAAAGAAAAACTACAACTGCTTTCTGTAAAGCACTACCCTCTGAACTCTAGCAGGGCACGTCATTATACATGAACTTACCTTGTGAAGAGTCTATTCTTTCCTTCCAAGAAACAGCAAGATTAAAATTAAAAATTGGAACTAGAGATCCAAAAGTCTCTACTAATATGGAGACTAATCCTTTAAAATTAATTAATAAATCGTCGATGGGATGAGTTGTTAAATCCAATCAAATTTTTCAATAAAGGAGAGCTATTGAATTATTCTAAAGGTCTCCATTAAGTTATTTAAAATTTTTTACCATGTCTCTTGGATACAATTAGATGTCATTTCTATATACTTCATGATATTTAAGGCATACTCACGATTTTCGAAGATCATCACATCATTCAGGGCAGAGATGCATTCGTGGGTTCTAAAGCTTTCTTTTTAATGGCTGCTAATACTATATAAAGATGAACTGAAAACCACATTATTTTTATCTCTGTCAGATTTTCAGTGTTTTGATCCATTCAGGAAAACAAAGTTCAATGTTTCATAAAAACTCAGGCATAGATTATATGGCCTGCAACATGATTTCAAACCCGTAGGAAACTGTTAGGCGACAGTATGACTCCTTTTCACCTGGGCCATTATTCTAGCAAATTGATTACCCCACCACTGCATGGAAGGAAGATATGTACTGTGATCTCTATCAGTGTCCTAGTTTTTCTCTTTTTCCCTTTTCTCCATGTTTGAGCCATTCAATGTAAAGCACTACTGAGACACTCTTTCCTTTACCTTTCTTACAAATTGTGTTTTTTTTTGTTCAGAAAGCATAGATATGTTCTAAAATACTAGATGTTTACTGTAGTTATTCATATAGGCTGAGGTTTTTTTTTAAGACAAGGAAAGTGGTGTTTTTAAAAAAGAGCCTTATTTTAATCCCATCTACCTCCAGTGCTACAAAATGCAATAAAAAGTGTTTTTTAAAAATATTTAACAGTTACCAGTAGAACTAAAAATGAAAGCTCAGAAATAAATGATATAGACCTGTATATTTGACCAACATAATTTTAACTTTTAATTATAGTTCAATGTGAGACTCCCACATAGTCATAATACAACAGTTCTCACGTTTTCTATTCCTGATCCTGTTCACTTTGACTGTTATCAGTACGTAGTTCAAGATTCTTTGGAGTGTTTGCTTGTCACCTCAAATATGAGCTATCTCATTAAACATTGCATCATATACAAATTTCATGAACATTACATCAACATTTTTAATATGAAAGGGAGAGAAAAAACAGCAAATGGTTTGTGTGCATATATGTGTTCACGCACGTACACTTTTATCTTGACAACCAGAATTTTTAAAAAACATTTTTGAGCCAGTTGCTAGGAGAAAGGGATATTTTTTTATTTTCATTCTATCGTTTTTAAAAATATTTAACTTCTGTTATTATAACAGAGTATAATTGATTTTCTTTTTTGTTAAGTCAAAATGAGAGTTTCTCCTTCAGAGCTGCCGTTTTAGAAAGTGATACACTTATCCCAATTATGATATCTTTCTTTTTCTTTGTTTGCTTATTTGTTTTTGGACATGAGGTACATAGAATTAGATTAACCATAATAGTTGGTTCATAATTCACTACTATCATTTTTTTATCCACTACCCTTCTAAATTTTGTTATTTATTGCACATTTATTTATTATATAATGAAACCTATGGACTCTCTTCAAACCAAGAAATAAAAGTTTATCAAATATTTACATATATTGGGATAGTCATCCTCCTCTCCAGCCCTGATGTATCCTTTCCTCAGAAATCATCCTGATCCTTAACTGTGCTTCACTCATCCCTTGCTTTATCACACATGTATGCACAATAGATTGTTCACTTTCACTTAGCTTTGAACTTTATAAACAGGCATCATACTGTCTGCATCTTGGGAGACTTTTTTTTTTCACGTCATATAATATTCTTAACATTTTTCTATGCATTTCACATACATGATAATTATAGAGTTTTAACTTTTGAATAATACAGAGTTTTGTTTTGAATAATACAGAGAATAATAAGGTCTTGAACTTTAGCATTTTAGTTGTTTTTTCTTTCTATTTAATGAGATGGAGATGCAGCTTTAGTCACTAAAACTAGTCACTAAAACTAGACCTAGTTTCTTACTGCTCTGAGGCCAGATTTCCATCCACCCCAAACTTTGTGACCTTATCACTGAATGTCCCACTGTATCATACCTAACAGTGCTACACTATATTATTCAGGGAAGATGAGACTATGATAGTTAACTCTTCGATCTCTTAGATGTATTATTTTGAGGTACAGATGCTAAGGGGAACGGAAATTTGTTAAGAAAGACTTTCAAAGAGACCATACTCTTTGCCCAGAGTTAAAGAAGACAATGTTCTTGGTGTACTGGGTGGAAAAAAAGTACCTTTTTAAAAGATATTATAACTCTCTGTACTTTTCAGTTTTCATCTGCCAGGCAACATAATAACATTCCTTCCCACACATGTCCACATTAGGTCAAATATCGATTTTGGAACTGGATGAATAAAATAAAACATTTGCGAGAGAGCAATATATCAGTCACATCTAACCAGCCAGATAGTATCAAATATCAAGCAGCCAACATTTAGATTCTTTAATGTTTAGATGGTCAGTAATAGGACCACTATGAATTTAAACCCAGATTCTTCTTCTGACACTCTCCTTTCATACTTGAGGAAATTTATCTGAAAAATAAAATCCTGATATTACTGCCTTCATTTCTTATGAGGCCACTGACTTCCTTCTTTCCTTCCTTCTGCAAACATTTTTTGAGTACCTATAATGTGCCAGATACTGAGTACTGCAGTATCTCATAGCATGGTATTATACCTCAATGTGTTGGCTTTTTTAATCTACAAAAATGATTAGAAAATCTTTGAGAACCAATGCAACAGAAACTGTACCTATGATACATAATTATCTAAGACAGCTGTAGCTTATTCCCTGTAATTAGTTTTCCCCAGCCTCAGCCATCTTTTCTTCTATTGTATCGCAACTTCTTTATTGATGATTGTGTGCTGCATTTTTAATATCTCCTGAAATGTATGTTACTTTAATATTGTGTAATTTCCTGATTTTTACTTTTATTCAATTCTGCTCATTTAACAACACTGACTTTACAGATAGCTACTCTTCTTGCTTTGATATTTTTATTGCTGTCTCTGAAATTTCGACTTATTTATATTCTGTCATTTTTATAAACTATGCATAGGTCTGGAAAGACAGTTTATCATGACATTTAAGTAAGATCTTGGGCTCTGAAGTCACATTACCTGCATTTCAATTCATTCATGCTCTAGCTTTGGGACCGTTGGCAAATCACCTAATCTCACTAAGCACCTCTGTTTTCCCAAGTGCAAAATGGGGCTAATGATCATAACTTCTTCAAGGACTGCTTTGAGATTAAATAAGATAATGTACACAAAGCTCTTAGCATACTACCTGGTGTACAGGAGAGGAGCAATAAATATTAGTCCAATAAAATTGTGGTAAATAGATTGTATTCTTCCTAAATTCTCTTATTATCTTGATGGCTACAACTTATTATTATACATCCCATTTTCATTCAAGATATTGTCTTATACCAGCAGTCCCCAACTTTTTGGCACCAAGGAACAGTGCTCCTATGAGAATCTAATGCCTGATGATCTGAGATGGAGCTGAGGTGGCAATGCTAGTGCTGTGTAGCCACCTGCAAATACAGATGAAGCTTCGTTCACTTACCAGCTGCTCACCTCCTGCTGTACAGCCAGTTCCTAATAAGCCACAACGGGTCTGTGGCCTGGGGGTTGGGGACTCCTGCCTTATACAATAGATTACAAATACTTGTCACTTTTCCTTCATGGAACTTGAATACTCATTTGGAAATTAAATAGCAATATAAAATCATATATGACTAAAATGCAGTAAGAGTGATCCAGATAGAAAGTATCATGAGATATCAGAGAAGCGAGAAATGACTTTGGTCTGAGTGGTCAAGAAGGCTTCACCAAAGAGAAAATAATGGGCTGAACTTAGCAGGGAAGGTAAATGTTAAACACTGGCTGGGCCAACTAGAACCTTTGTGATAGAGTAAGCAGCAGAAGGAAATGACAAAGGTAGAAGAGAATATGGCTTTAGAATATTCTATGGCCTGATTTGCTTATTCTTCCTCAAGTGGGAGATCAGGTTGGAAAAGTATGTTGAGGTGCGTGGTGGATAAACTGGGGTGTCTAGTCGAAGAACTTGAACACTCCATTATAGAGCATCAGTCACATTAATTCATTGATATAATTGATAAATATATATCAAGTACCTACTATGTGCTGTTCTAAATGCTAGAGATATAGCAGAAGAAAAAAAAGCCCTGTCTTCATGAAATTTTCACCCCTCAATGCCTGCAAAGTATAGGAGGTAACAAATGTAGATGGGATAAGTCACTGGCATGGTGTGATGGTTAATTTTATGTCAACTTGACAGTGTCACAGGATAGCCAACTATTTGGTCACACATTATTCTGGGCATGTCTGTGAGGGTGTTTCTGGATGCGATTAGCATTTGAATCAGTAGTCTGAGTAAAGTAGATTGTCCTCCCTAATGTGGGCGGTCCCCGCCCAATCAGATGAAGGTCTGAATGGACCGAAAAGGCTGAGTGAGAGGGATCTCCTGCTGCCTTATAGCTGAAATATAGGGGTTTTTTTTTTTTCTTGCTTTCAATTTCAAACTAAAGTATCAGTTCTCCTGGGTCTCGAGCTCTCTGGGTTTTGGACTGGAATTCTGGAATTACATCATCCATTGATCCTCCTGGGTCTCCAGCTTAACATCTGCAGATCCTGGGACTTGTAAGTCTTCATAATTGCATGAGCCAATTCTTTATAATAAATCTGTGTGTCTGTATGTCACACACATACACAGACAGGGATGAAGAAAAGCTGTAAAGTGTATGCCTTGCTCCAGCTGATAACTTCCATGTGAGAATGGGACCTAACCAGACCAAACCATTTATTTGTCAAGAAAAGCCAAAAATCTGGATTTTTTATTATCTCAGTTTTTAAGTACTGATAACAAAGTTTAAAAAAAATCACATCAACCAAGCAAAACCTCTCTAAATGTCGTATGCATTCCAAGGCCTCCAATTCCTCACTTCAGTTCTAAATAATTAAGGATCAATACAGGTTTTCTGAGCAGGATTGTTCTCATGTCAGGACATGGTGAGAATTTGAAGAAAGGCATACTAAGGACTCAGAGATCAGTTTAGAGACTTCAATTGAAGTTGAAATGATAAAAGTCCAATACAGTGTTACAATAGTGAGACTAGAAAGAAAGGAACACTTGAAGATGTGGTGGTGATAGACAAGAATGAAGAATGAAATTCGCCATTCCAAGACAAGGTTGCTGATTAGGCCATTGGCAGTATTCCTTTCCCACTGCCCGACAGCTACTTATAAATCTCTGATTTCATTTCCTTGACAATAACAGAAAAACTTGTTTTTCCAAATACATATTTTGAAGATAACACTAATTAATATAATAGATATACTTCAAAATTCCAATAGCCTAAGAAATGTTTATTGCTCACTAATACAACAGTCTTATATACCTTGAGGGTAGACTTCTACCTCACAACTTTTCCGAGATCTAGGTTTCCTTCTCTTGAAGCCACATCTATCATAGGACCTCTGAGTCCTTCGCTCTGGGTCAGTAGACTGGTAAAGAGCCTGGAGAATCAAGCAGGGAGTTTCTGATGGGCTTAGTTCAGGAGTAAAACACATCACAGGTGCCCATGTTTTATTGAGCAGAACTTAGTCACAAGATCACCCAGGGAGCAAGAAGAAAGGAATTTGATAAATGACCAGAACAGGAATATGTATTTATTCTCTTTGAGCTTATTTTGTCAACTATAAAATAAAAGGTTCAGAATTAGTACTTTCTGAGATTCTTTCCACTTTATTTTTTTTGATTGGTGTATTGACCAGTAGTGGTAAATAAAAAAAAAAGTAGAAACCAAAATTTATTATAGAACATATATAGAATAATGTCATGTCTTTTCTTAAGACACCATATAAGATGATTTTAACTGATGAAAAATTAAATGTTCAAATTATATATTTCATGAAATTTTATTAGCAATTATCATAACACAGATCACATACAATGGATTGACATAACACGATATTTTTTTCCTGTTTCTAGATACGTAGATCTTTCTGTAGTAATGACAATGAATATATACAAAAGGATATTGTGCTTCTTTAGATTTTTATTTAATTAACACTGAATTGAATTATGCTTAGAATAAATAAAAGATGAACAGCTCTTTCTTTTTATTCTCTTATTCTCTCCTGTTCTTAACAAAAATAATTTATAATTTCAACTTTTCCTGCTGCCTCTCCAAAAATCCCAGTTTTAAATCCAACCAAAAGGTGCCAACATATTCCAAAGTGAGAGAATGCTTTGGATTTTGTATTCCTCCTGTCTTCTTCATCTTTAAGAAATTTTAAGTCTTTTCTTTCCCAAGCTGCCAATTTTGCTGAATTGTTCTGAAATGTGAATAATTTTTTGTGTAAATATGAGCTTCCATCTACTAGAGCAACAATAAGAACTTCACACTTGTCATTTACTAAAACCTGCCTTTTGAGCCCTGTCAGTCATGTGCCTCTACATGTGTGCTTCTTGGTTGGAGCAGTGTTGTTTCATGGCAGCTTCTGTTTAGGAATTCATGTCGCTACTTGGCATTTATGTAGTTCAGCTGTTAGAGAGTCAGCGTAAAAGGAAAGAAAACATGCAGGAGAGAAGGTTTCAGGAGCAAAAAGGGAAATAAAAAAGGGCGTTAGGTTATGAAATAACAATGCCAGCCATGTGGCAGCAGTAAACCACAGGCACGCCCCTTGGTTTAGGAAAGGCACTGTGACAGAACAGATGTAGCTCACACCCATCCTAATGATCTGGGTGGCCGACTGCTATTACAGAGGGCAAGTGTCGTATGAAATATTAGCAGTTATGTTCACCTTTCAATATTTTTTATTCTTTACAACACTGAGCTTGATTGCAATGTGTACGACTGAGCTTAGATGTGCTAAAAGCAAAGACAAAGAGATTCTGGAAAACACTGTCATACAAATGAAAAGCTAAATACTTTGGTTCCTAACCAGGGATGACAGAACTGTGCATGATTCATAATGTGGGTTCAGATATGCCAAGAGGTTCAGACATTCACCCAACATTTATCTGCATAAAATCATATACCTTGGGGCTCTTGCATTTTAATGGGAAAATAATAGCAGTAGGCTTTCTCTGGGGTTCTCAAATACTTTGAGCTTCTCATTAGTCTCAAACCACTAGAAACACTGAGTTTAGAGATCTGAAATTCAGGGAGCAAGTTTTATACAATATGTAAACAAAGAGTAATATAAATTAAATTTCACCCCTTTTCCTAATAACTGCAGAAAAGGTAATACAAGTTGTTACTCTTTTTTAACTAGCATCTTGCATGTGTGCTTGCCAAAGAGAGAAGGTAGATTTCTAGGGATTCTTTGGAATATGTAGCTTGTAAATAAAAATAAAGAAACAGAGGTAAAATTTAAAAAGTATAGAAGACATAAAGCTTATTTACTTCATAAATAATTGCTTCCACTCTACAGCTCCTCCACATCTTTGACTAAATAATTTGAGTCTTGCAAATGATGCATTTTTAGATTCGTTATGAAGTCCATACTGTAAAATATCCGTTTTATTAACATTTTATTATTGACATACTAATATTTTCATATTATCTTAGTAGAAAATCTCTTTAAAACAACCAAAAGCAATTGATTATGAATAACCAAATGATATCTTCAAACTTTAAGATATGAGTACAACATAATATTTATAGCAGATTTTCATTCATTTTCAACTTCCTCGGGCACATACATGTATTCTAACTTCGTTTACACTTACCCATTTTTAGTTAAAAAAAATCTCAATCTAATAACTGGCTAAAATTATCCACATCGTGTGTGGATACTGATAGTGCCCAACAGTAAGAATGCTTTGCATTTGTACACAATGAACAATATTCTTACACTTAATATCTCTTCACATATAATGGAAAAAATTGTCAGCCATGGGTAAATACAGCAATTTTCATGCACTTATTGTTTCCTCCTTTGTAGTCATTTGCCATACCAGAAGAGTAAATTAAATTGTCTTATTTTTCTTTTCCACACTTAAAAATTTTATTTCAACAATTGTTTGAGCCTTAGAGAATTGCTGTCTTATGATAGCAAAGTGGTTAGCTGAGGCATAGACTCAATCGATTTTTGTTTCAAAAACTCAGCAACAAAAGTATTCTTAAGGTAACAAAACACAAGATGATTAGAGAAAGGTAATTATTAATTAACACCTCAGTGCTTCGAAAAGAGGTATGAGTTGAACATGAGACTAGGGCAGGGTCTCAAATACTATGCTACGCTGTGCATAGCATGAAACTGGGGAATTGTGGACATTTTTTGTCCAAGGGGTTGACATTATAGTTCTAATCCACTATTAGAAAAATATCTTAGAATATTTAATAAACAAATGCTATAAAAAGTTTATAAACTAATGTAAATGTAATTATATCTTACTTCTGAAAACTCTAAGAGCTTACTTTGGTAGTATACTTACTGTGATAAGAACTATATAGAGAAGATTAGTGTGGCCTAAATTTATGAAGTGATCTGTATTTTTCACCTAGTACTAGGAACCACAGGATGAGGGGAGGGTAGTGACTACAGAGGGCCACAATAGAACTTTTGAGTGGCAACAGAAATGTTTTATATCATGATTGCAGTAGTTGTAATACAACAGCATACATTTGTCAGAACTTATCAAATTGCAGTCTTAAAATTGGTAAATTTTATTGTATGTAAGTTACATCTTAATAAAGCTGACAAAAAAGTCTTAAAATTTTTTTAAAAAATCTTTGTAAGAATTCTGATTCTTTCTGCTACCCATGCACTAATTTAGGTTTCAAAATTTCATGAAAAACACAGGGACTTTTCTCCTCTGTTCTTCTTGATGAATTCAGGCATGGAAGAATCAACAAGTCTTTTAATAATTCACCAATCTCTTGCAACCAGATAAAAATTTACCATATTTATTTACCATAAATTATACCGTATGTGGAGTTCAGTGAAATACTGAAATAATTATTCAATGTAATATCTATTAGTTGTTCATCACTAAACTAAAGCAATTATTGAGGAAACATAGAAAGTGAAATGATCAATAATCAATAATGTGGTGCTTCTCAAAAAACAAACAAAATACTTTGAGGGCAATGTCTTCCACCAAGATAAAGATTATTATTCTATTTTTGATCACAAAAATCCATTTTATTTTTCCAACCATTCATTAGATTAAAACTTGAAAAACACATATATGCAAATGTTATACACAGAAAATAAACACGTGTTTGTCTGTCTCCAGTATATGCACACTGAACAACAGAAGTTTATTTGGTGAAATCGATAAGGTGAAAAAAGTTACCTTCTGTCTTTTCTCCCTGAGATGTCTTTCTCGGCACATCAGTCTAATGAGGTGAGAAAAAATGAAGCTTGAACAGAAAACAAAATTGAAGCTAAAAACAATAGATAAGATTGATTAACCCCACGTTATCAAGTAAGTGACAATAGCAAGGAGCTACTGGGCATCTGCACTGTTTTCCTCTAAACTTTTAGCCTTACATCCGTAAAACCTCAAGATAACTATCCATCATGGAGTCAAAGTGGCGAACAACTGTGTGGTCCTTTGATAAGGGACAGTGTCACAATTTGTCTCTTTCTCTTCCCACAGATCACCTCTAATGGGGTAAGGCCAGGCCACGACAGCTGCAAATAGCCCAAAGACACTTTTTAGTGTAAAAGAAATTCTCAGAAAATATGTAGAACAGGAATCTAAGCAACCTTCAAAAAATTATCCAAACTTAATGACTATTTATTTGGATGTTTATGTCAATTGTATTTATTTTCTTCTTTCTAAGTACTAGTGTTGGTAAATCAATTTTTAACTATAATTAAATGGTGAGATTGTAATTCAGTTAAAAATTTGATGGTGTTAATCCCCTGATAGTTAAAATGCAGAATTTATATAACTAAATAATATTTAAAATCTGTTGCTGGACTCTCTTTGCATTTTTGCGATGCCTACAAGGAGATGAATCATTCATTTAGATGTACAATAGAACATCATCTATGCCATTCAATAAATGAAGAGATAGCTCCATCTTTCCTACAAAAAAAATTCAGCCTAACTAATGAAGAATGCTTAGTGACATAGAAAATGACTATGTTAAAAGAAAGAAAGAAAAATTTTAAAATGAGTTATGACTACAATTATGTTAATAAATAGTCACAGGAAAAAGTGGTTGTAAGTTTACAATGTAAATCAGTTGGTATGTTAGAGTAGTAAGATTATGGACAATAATTTTTTCTGCTCTGTTTTATATATACTTCAAAGTTATTATTTTTTTTATTTCTTGACTTTTTTCTCTATGCATTTGAAAATTTAGCAAGTTTACATTAAAATTCCCTAACATTCTGTGTCAGCAAATATTAGCTTAAAATTTAAAAAAAAAAAAAGAGAGAGAGAGAGAGCTCTGTATCATCAGCAGGTCATCTCAAACCAACTCATAACTATCCTACTGTGCGCAGCAGATCCCAGCCTCTTGCGTAGGAAGCAACTCTACTCAAGGATAGTGAGAAAAAATGTAATCTTGGGTAAATGTTCTTAGGTCTTGTCTTGCTACTCAGATTCAGTGGAATGGAAAAAGTGTAAGTAGGGGAAGAAAATCTCAGATTTATGTAATTAGTTCAGAACTCATAGAATACCCTGATGTCACCAAGCAAAGCAGTTATTCTGCCCCACTTTGACCATTTGGCCTTCAAATCTGCTCTTGGGATTCATTTTTGACTGATTTTATGTGTGTAAAAATATTTAAGGGGGAAACACTAAGTTGCCCAAAGTTCCAGACCCCTCATATGTCCAGCCCGTATATGTCTCTCAACCTTTTTTTACTATCATGATGTCTTAAGTACATTCTTTTTTATCTTAAAGCTATTTTAGTATATTTTGTTTTTACCAAAATGCAAACACCTGTCAGAAAAGTATGATTAACTAGTATAATTTTCACTTAACATTTATGTTGAGAATGAGCAAGGATATTGGCAAAAAAAAAGTTCTGTGAGAATGAGACAGAAGATAGAAATAGGGACCAATAAAAGAGAGGGAAAGTTTATGGAAGGAGAAGGGAGGAACCCTGAAAATGAAATTTTACTTCATTTACTATTTGATCCTAGGTCAATCTCATTGATCCTGATTGAGTAAAGAATGTGAACTTTGGAATCTGACCAACCTAGGAAGTAGGATTCAAGCCTATCTCTACCACTTAGTAGCTGTGAGGTCATGAACAAGTTATCTGACCTGTCTAAATGGTATGCTTCCTTTGCTATTCAATAGGGAAAAGTAATATATACTTCATAAAAATATTTTAAGTAAGAAATGAGGTAATTGTATATTTAACCATATATAATAACTTCACAAATGTTCATTACTATTCCCTTCATTTTCCCTTTGTTTGTATGTTCTTCTGCAATTTAGAGGTACAACGTTCCCTCTAAATCCATATTTGCAGTGAGTTTTGAAATCTCCATTTAATAGTTAACTAACATTATCATCCTCATGATGGTCAAGACTTGGTTTTCAAAGGCCACACTGGCTCCTGAGGATTCCACTAGTCTTGAGGAGATGATTCGGGTCTGTTTTCTAACTCTTCGAGCAAACATCATGGAAACTCCATTTGTATGCTTCTTGGATGAAGAATTCAAACTGCCTGTTCCATACTAATCTGTTACAGAATGTAATGAGCTCCCCAGATGCGAGCTGTGTGAGAGTAGAGCCACATGCAAAGACCAGTAGAGAAATGACTCTCATCACAAGCCCCAACACGAGGCTTCTAGAATTTAGGGGTACAGCAAAGAAACATGACTGTACATAACTATACAATTATGAGTGTACAGTCTCAGCTAACTGTCCCAAACCTAAAGGTTTACTCAACTTGAAAAACTGCCAGAAATGTTGATGTTTAATTATTAATACCTATCTCTTGAAAACTGAATAGCAAAGAGGTTCTAATTGCATTGTCTTTAGTTTGTCACATACAAATTGTTTAGAAGTCACGATTTCCAAAACATTATGAAAAATATTCTCCAAGGGTATGTGGCAAAACATAATTAGAGTATAAGCACGTTGGGATTTTTTATTAATTTTTAATTTTTTAGCTCTATAAGTTAGAATAAAAACAACTCTAAAAGACAATCAGTGGCATGGTTAATTGCTTTGTACCTGATGTTCTCGTTAAGTCAGCAGGAGTTTTGCCAATTGAAGAACTATTAGAAAGAGGCCTTTGCTAGCACCAAAAAAGCAATTCCAGTTTGATAGAAAAATTAAGTCCATATTATGTGTAATAATAATCCATGAGCATGCTCTAACAGCATTTAGCATGCAAGCCTTATTCCTGAGAGTATTTTCAAATAAAAACAAATGTGACTCAACTGTTAAACAAGGATAATTATAAAATTTGGGTCTATTAGACTAGCAAATAGGACAAAATTCCTAATGTATAAAAGGGAGAGAAACTTTGTGTCTTCGTTTTGATTTATGTTTCAAAACCCAAAGACACGAAAAATTATATTTTTGAAGCTTTTCTATCCATGAGAAACTACTTTCTCGATCTCTCTCCTCACACACACACACACACACACACACACACACACACACACACACACCCTAATACATGAATATGTATAGCAGTATCTTACAGGAGTGCTAAGCATGTGATATACATGTTAAAGCATTCCTATACCCAGAAATATGGCTCTAAAATAGTCATATGTGACTATTCAATGAGAATAATGTTTAGGATAACCCAATTTGAGAAAGCTGTGTTACCAGATCATATTCTATTTTTAGGCTGGACTTTTCTAGACAGATGTTAAAAACCCATAAAGAGGGTTTTAAAAGTTTTATTACTGGTAAGTTATTGCACCCTTAATGTGGTCCGTACTGTGGCAATAGACACTTCAGGAAAACATCTTTTCTTTCTGTCTCTTTCTCTCTTTAAACTTTATTTATAGCCCTGCAAAAGACTAGCATTCACATAACCCGCCTTTGCAGGCGTGCCAGAAGATTAATGATATCGCAGTGTTCTTGAGAACAAAAATGTGTCTACCACTGTGTTGAATAATCTCTCCTTTCACACATTAAAAGTGAGATGAGGCCTACTTTAGAAAGCAAGGACAATGTGTCACAAAGAGTTAGTTGGCTTACAGACATACCCGTATTGCTATCCTGAATCACAAATTGTTTTCATGCATGTTATCTTGAGAATAAAAAAGCTTTTATCACCATCAGTTTTTTTTTTAATTTACATAGAGCCTCAAAATTTGACTTTTTCCAGCATTTTTTTTTTTTTTTTTTACAATCTGTTGCTGGTAAGAATTGAGAATTTAGAGAAAGTTGTATACTGTGACCTCTTTTATCTCTACTCTCCTTAATATGGCTAACAAGACTGAAAGCTATTTAAAGATTTAAATATTATAGATGTAACCATTTGTTAAAGATACCTTTGCCTAGTTTATAACAATAACTCATGCGCCATGTTAAGTGTTCAAGATGTATTATTTCATTTAATCCTCATGAAAATCCTAAAAGATAGTTACTACTAATACCCTTTGACAGAGGAGAGAATTTATATTTAGAGTGATACATGACTTACCCTAAGTCACCCCCTCTAATAAGAGACAGAACCGCATCTCAAACCCAGGTTTGAGAGGATTTCAATGCCAAACTCTTAACCACGATGATATACTTCCTCTTAGACTATATTCATTTACTACACACTTTAATTTAGACAGGTGATACATATAGATTATTTATAACTTTCAGGAATTTATTCACCAATATTTAGGTGTATGCCATATACCAGACACTGACATTGATCTTTGGAATTATAAAAGTGAGTAAAACACAATTTTTGCTGTCAAAATGTAGTGGGGCCACAGAGCCAATTTAAGACCTCCCAAGGCTCTAGTCATTCAGTTTTCTCTATTCACCTAACATTAAAATGCACTCACATCTCACATTAGATATAATTCACATAACAACATATGAGTTAAGCTACATTTGCTTGAGATTATTTTTATAGGCATTTTAATATTCATTAATCTCAATGTAGGTTTTTCATAATTTATAGCTAATATATCTATTTTTTAGAGTCTCAGGCATTCTTGTCCAGGTTCTCGGCCTATAATGCCTGGCAGTACCTTGCCCCTAATGGGGAAGATAGAAAAGTAAACTAGGAAAGTGACACAATGTGGTGAGTAAATAATACGGATAAGTGCAAAGTATTACAGGGCAAAAGAATACCACTTCACAGAGCGAAGAAAATTCGAGGAAAATCTTGGAGTATCACTAGGATCTCACCAGGTAACAAGACTTCATTTACAAAGCTACTGAACTACAAAAATGTGTGCTATGTCCAAAAATTGTCAAGTAATGTTGCATGACTTAAGGAGCATATTTGGGCAGCATGAGACAAGATAAGATGGGGATGGAGACATAATTCAGTGTCTTTTCATTGTATATGCTTTCCCTAATTGAAGAAAATCTTCATATACATTATACCAAAAATTCTGTTTCTTTACTGCACTGAGCATAGCAGCTCGGTTTTTCTAAAGCATAATTTAAATCATAATTAATATTCTTTTTCAGACAATTTTTTTGCTAATTACCTAAAGAAATTAATTACAGTTTCAGAATATTGATTCATCAACAAGTATTTATAAGTTATTGTGAACTATATTGTACATATGTACAGATAAACATAGAATTTATAGTTTGTATGATGTTGTAGGAAAAATATTCATTATATAATATATGTATATATGTCATAAATATAATATAGACAAAAATAGTAAATACAGAGTATATTTCTGTATATGTGTATATGTATATGTGTCTATGTGTATATACATTATATATACATTTTATAAAGTATGTATTGTAAAATATATTATAAAATTATATGTATAATTTATATATAATTATATACATATAATATGTATATATACAAAATTACATATAAACACACACATATATATAAAACCAAGCAATTAGAGATTATATACATATGTATATATACATATATATATGCTTTATGTCCATATCTCAAAATTCCTCCTTAAATTATGGACTATGTCCTGCAGAAATGACCAAATTCTATATTTCTCATTAAAAACTTTGCATAAAATAATTGACCAAAGAAAAATACTTCAAAAGTAAATGAAAAGCTTTGAGGGTGAAACAATCTATATAAGTGGGCGGAAATTTTTACCTTGTAACTCTTTTTAAGTAGTTCTTTTCAAAATATTTAACATGTTAAAAATATTCTGTCTCCGTTAATAAGTTAGTTTGCTAGAAGGGGAAGATAAAACAATTACCTAGATAGAGGGGTCTCTGAATTCAGTATCTTTTAAAATGATGGAATTAAGATGTTGTTCTATATTAATTATAGGTTAGAAGTGGGGATGCTGAAAATAAAAAAAAATTAAAAAAAACAACTAAAATGGTAAACTAACCAAATAGAATAATAGTACTACAGGTTGAAAACAATGTCATCTGAGAACTCTTGCTTTAAATGGAAATGAAAGATTATGGAATCGGAATTTATCACAGAAATGAATTTCACCTGGTGAAACAGTAAAAAAAAAAAAGTGAACAGATATTTTAAAACAGACTGGAAAAAAAAAATTAGGCCATACAATGCAATAGATATATATTGAAAAAAGCCACAGAGAACTGGGAAAAATTCTCCCTTTCAAACTATAATAATGGAAGCCTTTATATCCATGTTTACTAAAATAAATTGGCTAAGTAAAATGCAACATGCATAACTATGGTCAGACAAGATTTGGGTTGCTTTCCAACTCCTAGATATCTGTGCTGAGGATGACATTAGGATTAAATTATGTTGTAATATCATTAAAAGAGGCACCATCACAAGGCCACATAATTACTTCTGTGCCTTAAAATCTTACTCTTGGTAGTGCACTCTCAGTTTATTTGTATTGATGTTTTAATAAAATTCTATATTTCTTTTTTTTTTAAAAAAAGCAAATTATGAGCTTTGATTCATTTCTTAGGTATTCTTGCTTGAGAGTCATAGGCTAATACACATGCACTCATATATACTCTATGCATTCTAAATAACTAACATTAAGCTAGATGCTGAGGATACAACCTTGAAAAATATAGATGTGATCCTTGCCCTGCTGGAAGTTAAACCTAAGGACAGAGAGCTAATTGGATAATTGTAAAGCAATTGAAAAAGTATGATTGAAAAAGTAAAGTGGTCATGAGAAATGTCAAAAGAAATTACTTGGAGGAATCAATGCCTAGGAAGACTTCCTAGAGGAAGTAAAGTCTAAGCTAAGACTTAAAGTATAATTATGAACTGAGAAGGGCGGGGAAATTAGGAAAATGTTTTAGGCAGAGTAAAAAGCATGGATGCTATGGAGGCAGAGAAACTGAAGAAATAAGCAAAGGCCACTTCATGGGGCATTATACACATTAAGGAGACTGAATATTTTTAAGAACATAATTAGATTTGCTTTTAGAGCCATCTCTTATCTTCTATGTAGATAACTGAAGACAGAACTAAAGGTGAGGAGACCAATCATGAGGTTGTTGTCATAGATCAGGCAAGATAGAATAAGATTAAGGAAATACTTAAGATGAAGAATATACAAGATTCATACTTTTGTGGGTGATTCGGGGGAGGAATGAAGGAAATAAATATAACCCTTGGTTTGATAAGAAACTAAGTAAATGGTGGTACCATTTAATGGGAGTGGAGGACATGGCACAGGGAAATTGACAAATCTAATTTTGAACATGTTGAGTGTGAGGTACATTTGGGCCATGAACCTCATGTACCAGATGGAGATGCCTAGAAGGCAGGTGGATATAGAGGTTTAATGGTCAGTAGTGAGGTCTAGGCTAGAAATAGATATTTGAAAGTCATCAGCTTATAAGTTTTACAATAATTCAAATTCTAAAACCAAATGAGATTAGCCAAAGGGAATCATAGAGCAAGAAGAGTAAAGTGTCAAAGGCTGAGCTCTGATAAAGCCTAACATTTAAGGTATGAGAGGAAAAGGAGTGTTCAAAAAAACTGCAGAAGTAAAATAAGTCAGAAAAGGTTGAGAACCATATGATTTTACTAATATGTGGGATACAAAACGGAAAGCAACAAACGAACAAGACAAGCAAATACTCATACACAGACACAGACAACAATTTAGTGACTACCAGAGGGAAAAGGAGGGGGAGGTAGGCGGGTAAGGGGATCAAGATGATGATGGAAGGAGATTTGACTTTGGGTAGTGAACACACAGCACAATATACAGATGATATATTATTGAATTGTACATTGAAACCTATATAATTTTATTAACCAATGTCATCCTAATAAATTTAATCAATTAATTAATTAATTAATTAATTAATTAAATAAAAGGATTGTAGAAGAGATGGCAGAGAAAATGATGAAAATAGGTAGAGTAGGAAGGCTTTCAGAAAGAGGGAGTGTTTAACAGAGTCCAGTATGATTGAGTAGTCCTTCCAGAAACATTTTTATGAAGCCAAGATACATTTGGTTGACTGGTCAATCTGCTCAATCTTAAGAAATGAGTAAAATGATAAATTGTCAGACAAGTTGAGTTTTCTTAGTATGGGTGAAACACCACACTGATTTGTGTGAAAAAGGAGACGAAATTTCTATGTAATTTTCATTTCCAAATATTTTGGGGATATCATGCAGCCACATCCATCATTTACTAATATCTTATTTTAAACCACTGTTGGATGAGAAACCACATTAAAGTATTTGCTATTTACATGATTTACCACTCTAGTATATGTAAGTTCTAACATAGTATGAGTGAGAGCATAACTGCAATTAGAAAATCTATTTTTAAGTCAGATTTAGAAACAGTGATCTCTGCAGTAAAAAAAAAAAAAAAAAGTGAAAAAATAAATAAAATTGTTAAAATTGTGATAGCTCAGTAATATTTGGAAAATATTGGACACCATCTATTCAATTACCCTTAAAATTCCAATTCCAGTTTTCAATTTGGTGGTCTGCTTTCTGTCTCTTCATTAAAAAAAAAAAGTTTCATTTCCAAAAAAGAAAACTGGCCACAATTGCTTATTTTCCATAATTGAATTTCCCAATGACAGTCTCATAAACCTTATTGTCAAATTGACTAGCCAAAGACACTCTATTCTCCCCCCTCCCTGAGGAATGTAAGCAATGCTGAACTACGAAATTGAGAAAGACAATGACTTGTTTTTAACCACAAAATGCATGATACTAAATTAAGCCAAAATTTTAAAAGAAAATAAGTTTTTTCCAATATTCTGATATGTTACATTGGCCAGGTCAAAATAAGGTTACATCGTTCCTAGAACAATCTTGATATTTCTGAGAGGCACTCCTCCAAATCTCACTGTTCTACTAAACAAGTCTATCATGTCACCTAAGAGAGAGGTTATGGTGACCTTCTCCAGTGACAAAAGACACATTAGGGACAGTAACCCTGTGCTTGGCTGCAGACCTTATTTCAGCATTGGACACCTGATTTCCAAAGGTTACCTTTCCCAAATTAAAGGAAGACTGAGACAGATAACATGAGGGCTCCCCTGTGCTGACTGCAGTTTGCTTACATAAGATCCTTTAAGAAACCATACTTCTAGGTGATAAATGGGTCAAATTCACAGAATATTTAAAGTGTGGGAGGGAGATTGAGAGAGAGAAAGGCTTTCCTTCTTTCTATTTCCAGTATGTGATGTAACTGGGATACTCACAAGATTGTGTTCTAAAGAAAGAAATGAAGCCATTAAGTATTAGAAAAGTGTTCATATAATAATTGGGAAACCTCTGTGATTTCTTTGTTTTTATTTTTCTACTACTAAGTATTTTTTGTAATTGTTTAATTGCATTTAACCACCTCATCCCTCCTTCCTATTTTCTTTAAACTGTCTTTTCTTAAACATAAAATACTCATAATTGTCACTGTGGTTGTGTGGTCCAATGATATCTGTACATAAATCCTCTGATTGCGACAATTACTATTAGATTCAAGCATAATGACCCAGTGGATATCTTCTTTATATAAACTCTTACTACTTAGAACACATAGAGAATCTACTTGTACTGCCCTTGCCTTATTCCAAGGAATAGATAAAAATAACGTCGTCTATCATTTTCATTCTAGAATTAGGAATCCTCACTAAACAACATGTTTCCACTATTCTCCCATTCTTTCTCTTCTGGCTGATAAAAGACTGGAGTCCTGAGTCTCAGGCCAAGCTACAGAGGAATGTAAAAGAACACAATATACATAAGACTGGATAAAAGAAGGAAAAGTGTATATGTTTGTTTTTGATAAATGAGGAATTGCTATCGAGCTTTTTTGACTCCCAGTCTCATCTGCCTCGTCTCATGTTAGTGAAGGAGGAATCTCCTTTTTGCTTTCTCAGTAACAATCATCAATCTTATCTATCAGAACCTTTCTTCAGAATCCTAAATTAGCTTTAGTTTTTGCAATAAAAGTTGGCATAAAGACTCTTTTTTTTCCAGAAATGATATATGTAACTAGACAAGAAGATCAAAGTCTACATTCTTCATTCATTAAAAACAATTAATAATCTATTTTGGCTCACAGAAGCTAAATGTTCTATCATCAATTTCTTCTTCCACTTTCTAAACAGAGGCTCGCAAAGAAACCTGGTGAGCACACTAAGACTTCAGAGTCAGCTGATGCTGATTCTATCGTAATGGCATTCTTTGCAGGTTCATTACCTATTTTTTTTTTTTTTTTTTTTTCACCTAGATTGCTTTGTCAGTTTATATAAAGCAACCATTTTCCAACCAACTACACATTACACTGTTGACTACACTAGTAAGATCAAGTTAGAGACAGGTAGATTTTCGGTGGCTTGGCTCTGCATCGACACAAATATGACTTCTTTTTTCTTCTTTGTCATTTTATCAGCAGCATCTTAAAACCTAAAAGGAATCCATAGAGACCAACTGATCCATCCCTCTGTCTTCACACTGTTAAAGGATTATTTTCATATTTACATTTGAAGCAGTTGAGGCCCAAAGAGGTTAAGGGACTTGCTGAATGTCTGTTAATAATAAAAGGCAACCTATAGCCCATACTTCCATGAATTGTCATGCATGGTACTGTATGCCGTTCACTGTGCCCAAGAAAGACAAAGTAAAAAGGCTGGTTTTATGCTGTCTACAAGATTGCAATCTTGAAAAAATGTACACTTAACACCCTAAATAATATAATCCAGTGAAGAAGGTGTACAAAATAAATTGTACCAACTTCTCTAAATCTCAACTTTCATTTTCATAAACTGAAGAAAATAATAACTATTTTCATAGAGTTTTTTGAAAACTAAATGAGTTAGCATATAGAAAGCTCCTAAATAATGCCTAGTATATATTAGGCATTCAATAAACAGTAGCTATTATTATTCACCAAATCATGGTGATTTAGATATTAAAAAAAATTTTCCTTACAGTTTGAATGAGACATATTTAGGAAAAAATAAAGTGTTGCTTTAAGCTGCAGGTAGTAAACATGAATATTAACCCAAGAAACTACAGAGGCTAGGTACATAAGCAGCTTCATAGGGGATATATAAATATGGCGTTACAACAGGCTTGGACAAAAAGGAAAGAATGTTTATATGAGGTTCTCAGCTTCTGAGGTTGACAGGAAGAGAGAAAAACTTTGTTCTCTTACTAATGTCTTTTGTAGTTATTGTCAGATTTAGCGTAAAGTGACCCCATTAGGCAGCCATGCAGTTTCTCTCACATTTATTTACTGGAGACAGTGTCTCCAAAATCCTTGACTTCTTTGATGAACATGTAGGAATGGACATAGCTCAGAGGCTGAGATGCATGTTGTATAGAAGGGGCAGAATACAGCTGTACCTCACATGTTCGATTATACACAAATATACATGTTTTAAGACATGGCTTATGAATAGCAAACATGATAAGGACAACAAAATTCTCTGGTATGCTAGTCATTGTTCCCACTAGAGAAATCGGAGGCTCAGGGGTAACCACTCCTTGTGGGGTTGCTCTGGCAGTGGGAGAGCACAAGGAGGCTGTGGTGTATGCCTGCTCCTCTCACCCTTCTAATGCAGCCTGTCTTGGTCTCTGTGGTGCAGGGGGGGTGCCTCAGCCTCACCCTTGTGTTTTACGATTCTCTCAGTGGTGTCTCATTCATGAAGAATTGTTGGCTGTTCTTCTGGTGAGGAGTGAAGTCAGAATAACCTATGTTGCCATCATGGTAACATCACTCGCACTCTTTCAGCAGCAAGTGACATAACTGATCTCCTTCTTTTCTTTGAAATGCTGTCTTCACCGCTATTTAAGACACTGCACCACTAATCATTTTTATTTGTAACCATTCTAAGCATCCAATGTGACTGTCCAGTGCATGCACAAGTTTACTCAACCTTTCCTTTCAACTCTTAAAGAATAAGCCCCATCCAATGACAAAGTTTTTAAATTCCTCAGTAAAAAAGATTTCTGATATTGGTAAAATTTAGATATTTCTATTTTCTACTAATGCCAGTACCAAATTACGACAATAATAATTAGCCAGGAATTTACAAGACGGCTTCTTTACAGAGACCGTCAACAATTTAAATACTCTTAAGATTAAAGATTCAGGTTGGTTTTCAACTTTGTTCTTCATCCCTCTGCTAGTTAAGCATACTGGCAGAGAGTGGTGAACTGGTGATCCCTGGAGATGCCTATTGCCATTATTCAGAGTTCTAACAACTTCTTTTTTTTCTTTTATATCGGCTCTTCTTCATATAGAACAATTCATATACTCGCTAAAGCTATAAAAGTGAAGCATCCAGAGATACTGCTTTCCAATAAAGTAATAATGCTCCATTAGCTGTTCTGCTGTTACACGTTTTACCACAGATGACTCTTCCTTAAGCTGCCTTCCGTATGTGGCCCTGTGATAAATTTTATCACTGGTCAGAGGGACAGGGTTGCAGGCTGGGCAGTAGCACAGTGGCTTTTTATCTAGCTTAGTTCCCCCTGCCATGCCCCCCCACCCAAAGCGGCATTTTCTTGGCATAATTTATGTGTGGCATTTCTGTCAGTAGATGTGGTGTCAGCAATTTGTGTTCCTAATGGAAGTTTACATGGAAATGAGATACTTAGCCACAAAATAAAATTAAGGATGGGCTAAAACTAATAAAAATTGTAATGCAAGGTGTTTGTGCCTGATCGTAAAAGTTTTTAAAACAAGCATTGTCTTTTGCCGGGAAAGCTTGTTTTCCAAGTCTAAATAAAATACCAGTACAAGTAATATGTATAGAGTACAACTATTCACAGTTAAAGCTAAAATTATGTCAGCACTTGTATTAGAAGTTTTGACAATCCAGAAACCTTATAGCACTGGCATAATATTTTAAAGTAAAATAATATTTAAAGCTTTAGAAGCCAGAATGTTTAATTAAAATTTCTGGTGCTTGTACCTTAGAAGAAATATGTACATATGATGTAAATTTTTTTAAAGTTAAAAAACTCAGCCCAGTGCAAACATGAATGGAAAAATCGTTTCACTAAATAAAAACTATTTGTCTCCCATATGATTTACCATAATAAGATTTTCAATTATCCTATTGCAGGTTATTGAGACCATTTAGAAATAGCTGCATATTGCATTAAAAATGACTTAGAAGTATTGTTTAGACTTCTTAGCTAAAGGCTCCTGAGATAGCCCAAGCTCTACAGTTGTTTAGACTCTCAACTTCTCCATCTTAAAAAGGGCTTTTATACAAATGGCATCCTTATACATTCTGAGGTACAGCAGACAGCAGAAGCGTAGTTAGCGCTCTTTCATGTATCTACAACCTCTTGGTTCTCCTCTCATTCTTTTCCTCACAGAGAACACATTTCCCAAAGAAGAAACATAGACATCGTGAATCCTCTAGACGGAGTTTCATGACATTATCATAGGAAGCTTCTTGCCATTCAATTAACAGCAAACAGATTTTATCACTTGCATTTTTGTATGTTTTAAAAGTATTTTTAAAATATCTTAATGATATTTTTCCCCTTAACCAAAACTTCATAGTTGACCCATTCATCATATTGACTGTATCTTTGAGTAGTTGGTAATATTCTAAGCTGAATGTGAAATGATGGTTATTTTATGCACAAAGATGTTCAGAAAGAACATATACTTCCATGAATGATGCCTGCATTTCTGAAAATTTTTTCTCAAGTCAAACTGGCAAGAAAGACTTAAACTTGATTAGTTGAAATTTTTTACCCTTTTGAAATGATTTAAGGACCTGTCTATAGTAATTTTGATTAAAGATGAATGTTTTGAAACTCAGTCCCTGTATCCAAGGTGTATTTGCCAGAGTCCTGCTAGGATTCTGAATAGACAGCAGAACAGTATACACAGCTTACACATACTAAAATGCCAATATATGTATTCAGCTTTCTAAATACACCTTTAAAAATACCTTGCCATATTTAGCCACTCCTAAATATGTATTTACACAAGTCTACACACTGTAAGTGTTTACCTGGGAGACAGGAAAGGTCTCTCCGGTAAATAATATGGGTTTTATAGCCTTTCATGAAGGAATTTTTTGTTTGCTATGTAAAAAAATCAGCTCCTCTCAGTTATAATTTAATAAAATTTTTCTTTCCCTGTAAATTTACTGCATAGCACTTGAGGTAAAGCCCTGCAATGTTTTAAAAAAAAGGGGGCAACACTGGTGTAAGCTTTGGGTACAGAGTGGCTTTGATTCATTCTGCTAAAGACTACAGAGAGTAGAAAATATGGATATGATTTCTGAAAACCAAACAAATAAAAATAACCTGTCAGATATATTTTAGAGCTAAGGCCATCGAGTAATTACCTATTTTTCCAGGTTAAAAAAAAAAAAAAAATCAGTATCTCTAGGAAGAGTCAAATGATTTAAACTACTGTACTCTAAATTTTCTAGATCATTGACTTAATTTTATACTTTATATTACATGAGTCAAGTAGGTTAAAATTTTCAACTGATAAGCAAAATTGTATTAAATAGAAGATATAAACAAATCGTTATAGAAAAGCAGCATTGCCCAGTACACCAGTCTAAGGACAGGAAATTTCAAATACATGGCCTTGAACAACTGAATTGATATGACTTATGTTTTTGAATTTGTAAATCAGGTTGCAATCTACCCATGACCTAATGATGTACTCATATTCAGATATAAAGTACTGAATATTAATAGAGAAAAATATCTTTTTTTGAAAATAGATACACTTTCCATTTTTTTTTAATTGAAAAATACAAAGTCATATAGAATGTGTCTAGAATTAAAGAGATGCCCTCTTCCTCATTAAAGCTTTTGAAATCCCCCAACATTAAGCAAGTGACCTTTGGCTTTTGTTAGCCACTTTAGGGTCCCAGAAGTGTATATTGCTTAATTTGGAATCCTTTAAAATTTTTTTAAAGGAAAGATCTCTCTGAAGGGATCACTCTCTTAATCAGCTCACTTCCTCCTACAAAATAAATGTGCAGGAGTTTCAGCAGCTCGTCTCTGGAATCACTGGAGATTTTCCTGTCATCAGTGGACTTAGAGACCTACAAGAGAAGAATGAAAAAAACAGGTCCCTTACATGAATTCTAAAGACACTTAATAAATTACAGCTTTACAGTTACAGTATTCCTCTTTTCTTTGTTCTATGTCTTTTAAAAATTTTCTCTTTCAGAATCTTTCTGTACATGGGCGCTTGTGCACAGAGTATATAAGTTTGATTTATATTTAGGAGGTGGGAAATATGGACACTTTTAGCAAGTCCAGATACAGAAACATTGTAGGCTTTTTTTCAAGATAAAAACATATCAATTTTTTAATGAGTCCAATAATTTTACCACTACATAAAGTGCCTGTTGAAATTTGTCCATGTAAAACAGGTGCTTGTATGCCTTCCTATCTCACCTCTAAAAACAGCTTAGAAGAGATCAACTTTGTGTGTGTGTGTGTGTGTGTGTGTGAAAATGTTTATGTCTCAAATTCAGATGTTTTAAAATACTTCACTTTTAAATATTTTTCTTCCATCTATTCTTAAAATGTTGAAAGAGACATCCTATTACAAAAGATTAAAACAATTCTTTAAAATGAAAATATGATTTTTTTTTTTTTACCTCCTAATGCTAGAAATTTAAATACAATGACATGCTTGATGAACATGGAACAGGGATTTTGCAACTAGGCCACTAATTCAAATCTGATCCAGAGAGTACTAAATATGCTACAGCTTTCTATTATGAGTACCTAAAATGAATGCAACAAATAACTGAATATATTTCCATACAAAATTTATACCTACTCTGCTAATTGAAATGGAGCATGATGTACTATTTGTGTATTCAATTTACATTTTTGAAAATTATTCTATATCATTTTACATTTTCACAAAAGAAACAGAAAATTCATTATCATGTCAATAACACCCACACATGTGCTCCAAAGGACACAAATAATATATCCTCCACCTTCTGAGTATGAACCCACAAGATATAATTCTTTCACCTCCATCCTAGATTCTCAAATACCGATGGACATGGAAGATTAGAAGGATCACTCTTATGTACAACAAATCTATCCTGGCCATGGTAAATTATGTCCCAGTTCTCTGCAAAAGCTAACAGATGAGCGAAAACACTGACCTCTGCATTGGCATCAGAGTCTGTTAGAAGAAGCACTGCCTTCTGTTTCTTAATATCTCTCAGACATTTGAGGAAATAAAATGTTTATTCATTTACTTCTGACCAATCACTCTACACCTTATCCCCACTAACGCTCAGGCACAAGTTCAGAGTGCCAGAGTACGCAAAAAGCCCCTGCTATGTTAAAAACTGCCCCTGAATCTCCTTGACTGCTTTCTTGGAAACAAATATATGTGCACTTTGACTCTCTTCCCTGAGGGTCCTTCCCAGAAGTTATGACAAGATTTGAGAATGCTTGAGTTTGGCTAGAGCCTGAGATCTGCATTTGTTGAGGTGAAGGAGTAGTGTGAAAGGATCTCAGTCAGAATGAAGTCACAATACTTTGTGTGGCTGCCCAATGTAATCTTAGATGTGTGTTCTCAAAAACTCTCAGGTGGCAGTTCCATTCTAATCTGCGCTAGTTAAATCAGTCCTGAATGTACTGTGCTTAGTTCTTAATGCTACCTTGTAAGACAACATAACATTCAGGGAAGAGAATACAGGGTCATAGGAGAAATACAACCATATCCTATAGAATGCAGTTGAAAGCACTGGGACTGCTTAAAAACAAATAGAAGGAATTTGGAATTTCTTTCTAATATCTGAAAGACTGTTATGCAGAAGGTGAATAAAGCTTATTTTGTATGGAAGCATCATGAGTTTGTGCTGTCCCAAGAAAGAATGGACCAATTGCCTGAGGAGAACCTAGGCAGCATCCACGCATAGGTTAGATGGCCCCCTGTGTAGCTGGCTAGAAGACCTATAAGCCTCTTCTTAATGCTGAAGTTGTATGAATCTAGAAAACCAGCCCAGGCAGGAGAGTTCCAAGGGTGCTCATTGAGCAGTTTCAGGATACTGTCAGACAGTCATCCCACATAGACATATCTTCATTTTGGTTCTTTCTAAGCCCAGGATTTCTTTCAAGGAGGCTGAATTCCCTGAGGTGAATGTAATCATAAAAAGAACATGGACTCCACCATCGGAGAACCCTGGTTTAGAATCCTGGCTCTTCCATTTGACGAGTTCCATAAATCTGAGGAAGTCAATGAACCTAAAATATCAGTCATAAAATTGAAGGGAATGCCCATCTCACAGGGTACTTGGGAGCATATAAAATCATGTGCATTTTGCCTGGTGTATGCAGTAGATATCAATTGTTATAGGTGCATAAGTACATGGTACATAGGTATCATAGCCTAAAAAGCTCATTCCTAGACATCATGGGTGAGGATGATCGTATTATAGTTAATAAGTTCAGAAATTGTGAGCTAGATGATATGTCAATTACCTGTTTCTAAAAAGGCTCCCTTTTCCATCAACAACATACACACTTATGTTAATCTGGAAAAGGAAAAAGATCCTACTGTGGAAATTGTGCTATAAACATATAAAATGTGGTAAATGAAATAATAATCACAGTGATGAACTTTATCAAAATTTACATGAGATGAATAATGCAAAGGCAGAGGAAATTATTCTCTACTAGCAGCAGAAATCCTCTACATAGCTCCCTCTTAATTTCAAGATTCTTCTAGCAATGCAGAGTCTGATTATTATTACTCCTTTATCTTTTTAAAATCAAATCACCTAAGGATGGAAGCATTGGTCACAAGGACAAAGAGAACTACCCGATTTCTTTACGATAGAGATACTTTTCACTCTTGGCATATGGTTCTTAAATTCCCAAACTGAAAGTCATGATTTTTCAACCAGAAGGGTGATTACTTTCACATATATATAGTTTGTAAGTTTTATCCAATTAAATTGCTGAGTTTATTAGCTAGTTATTCTGTATAATGGAAGCCTCAGCTATAATAATTATGTATAATTATCTTTGTAGTTAATGTACTTTCAGGTATTAAGCCTATATTTACCATGACTACTCAAAGATCTTTGATCTTTGGAACAGGAATCAAAGATCTTTGATCTGGTCAGTTTTTACCACATATATGCGTATTTATGACATGGATTTGGACTTTTACTATCCCTTGAAGGACACTAACTGCCACTTTTGGGTTCTTTTCAGTTTGAACGGGAACATACATACATTCACACTGAATTAGCAGTATTAGTTACAATTACTACTAAAATGATTCTGTATGCCCGAGAAGGGACAGCTAGATTTTTTCAAAACATTTACTCCTACTTTCAATTGGTAACCTTAATTACACAGTTAAATTAGACAGTCTTTTCAACAGTTGAAATCCTCCTGGCAATCTGGTTACAATACACAACTTAATGTAGCATCCACAGATGCCTGACTTACAACTTGTGAGTGGTTAGCAGTTGGGAGCTCGTATTCTAGGAACACAATTCTCTCACTCGAGCACAAGCGCTCTTGCACACAGAGGAGGGGGCAAATTACCTAAAGGGAAAGGCTATGAGATGGCCCCAGGCTTCCCACCCTGCCTTCATGTGGCAAATAATTTTCCTACACAAGAGGGAGAGGGCCTCTCCTTGACACACTGTCTGCCTTGCCTCCCACACACAAATCCACAAGAAAGTCTGACCCAGCGAGTATTAAGAAGAAAAAAAGCCATGACTTGACCACACAGCAATTTTGGAGCATGAGCAGTAGCCACTGCCGTGCTCCTGGCAAGGGTTTCATTGCATCCAATTGAAAGTGGGCATAATAAAATTCCTTTGTCAGAAGTCCCAGTGGAGTGTTGGCAATTGAGTGCATATTCTCCCCTTGGTAGGAATGACTATGGAACAGTGTGAAATCTATGCTTTGGCAGCAAGGGAACTTGGTGCTAGCATTTTTCTAAACTGAAACAAAACGGATGAGTTGGCCTGATACTTACATGTTATCTGATATGTTAAATCACCTCTAAAAATAAAAACAAAAGATTTAAAGAAAGTTGTGAATCTTACAAAAGAATAAGGATGGTTAGACAAGCTTTTTTGCTTTTAAAGAATGATTTTAAAACATTTTGAGAAGCATGAGCCGAGGAAACAAAAATACAGAATTGTGAACACCTGAGATATTTAGTTGGTTCAGAATTCAAGTACTGAAGGATATGGCCAAATCCCACAACAATTCAGAGAGTATACATTTGTAATCAGTCAAAAAGTTCTCTTACCTAGCAAGTTATTACAGAGTTCAGAAAATACCGGGCACTGAATTTAGGCTATAAACAAATACAAATAAAAAGAGATGCTGCCCTCACAAAAATTTATTCACAGATATAAGGTATAAACCCTCTGGATAGGAAAAGATAAGTGATAAGAAGTAGAAAATTTGACTAAAGTCATTAAAAAGAAAAATGAATAGTCTAGAGAAATCTTCAAAAAACTTTTTCAAAATTCTCAGTGTGATACTTGATCTTTCCCCTTTCCGCCCTTTCAGATTCCTTAATTGGTCAAAGACACTGCCTCAGTTTCCTACATGGTCATGACCATTGTTACTTCTCTTTTTCCTAACTAGTTTCTGACCTATTGACCCAAAGAAGACATGCATGCATAGCCCTAGAACAGGTTCAAGTTCCAAGTAACAAAAATGTAATGCTTTTTCCCCTAAGGAATGTGCTGGGGTTTGTTTCATTGGAGTATTGTGCTTTCTCGAGGAACCCAAGTGAGTAGAGAGACCAGCTTTGCTCATGACCACCACCAACCTAAGTGCACAGATCCTGGGAATAGAAAGAACAGGGACAAAGCTTCCATTCTCTCAACTCCTGGAACAATATGATAAAGCCACTTCATTATTTGTCATTGAATTCAATCTCAACCTATATTCGATTTAAAAAAACAATATGCTTATTAGATCAAAAACATGTAGATGCTTCACAAAACACAGGACAAAGATATATATAGAGTACTATGAGCCGTGCAGAGTGACAAAAATAGAACACAAAAATGTGTAAATATTTTCCTTAATATGCCCAAGATTTTAAAAGTAAAATGAAGAACTTGTCAATGGGACTGAAATTGAACCACTCAAACCAGACTCACTGTTTATAAATGAAGAAGAGCCAAACCAATAATAATATTGTAGCATTGATTCTTTATGGTCTCAGTCACACCCACCTCATCATTTAATATATTTTTTCACCTAATATGTGTTCAATTCTTTTTGATGCCTTGGCTCAGGGCTTAGATAATGGAGCCAAACCATATCCCTTTTGTTGGTCTCAAGTTTGGCTGGACTTTTAATGACTTCCACACATTAAGAGCCACTCTCACAAAAGGCTTAATATAAAAATAAAGTCGCCTACCTAACAAGTAATAAGAACCAATGTTTCTAAATTAGTTCTATGAGCCAGTCACTGCACTTAGGGCTTGACACACCATATGTCATTTAATCCTCACTAGAATATGCTGAGATAGCATTAGCCCCATTTTACAGATAAGGGCATTAAGGCTGGGGGACTAAGACTTTCCCAGTGTCACAGAGTTAGCAAGTGGTGGGACCTTGATTCTGTCAATTAAATTCAAATTGTTGCAGGGTCGCAAGGTGTTGTTCTACTATACTTTGGGACAAATTTCCTGACAAATTAGGATTGCCACTTGTGGAAATTTAGAAAGCTTCATATTGCTGCAATATATGAAAACTAGTCACCATTTCCTGAGGGCCCTGACTGGGAAATAAATTGCTCACCTTCAGATGATACAGAGGTCTAATTTTCACTAACATGCGATTGATTACTAAGCCCTCACCTACTGCTACCACCACCTCTACCAGCAGCAAGAAAAATTAGGACTGCTGCACACCCACACTGTAAATTATTTTTTGTGATTTGTAAAGTTATTTCTTTTTTAATGTAGTCAATGCAGTATGAGGTCCCCTGTATGCAAATGCTGGGGGAAGGGTTACACAGTGTGTGAGTTACCTCAGGCCAAACCAAAAATAGCTCTGGTCTTCCCATCCCTGAACTTCAAAGCCAGCCCATTCTCCCTGCTTCTGCTGTGGTGACTCTGCAGTGGTCACAGGCCCCAAAGCCTGGGTGGTCCCTCATGCCCAAGCATTCCCTGAGCCAGGGAGCAACCACATACCCTCATTCTGGGGTGGTTAAAGCAAGGGAGAAAAAGATAGAGCTGATAAATACACCCTGGCTTCCCTCAACTCCCTCTCGGGGAACGTCAACTATATACGAGCCGACTGTGCTTACACAAGGCAAAGCTTCTCAACAGTACAGCTCTTGTCCCGCAATTCCTAAGGCTTTTCCTTCCTGACTACCCTGTCTCAACACAGAAGGCCACGTGGCACCTCAGGGGTAGTAGGAAGATCGTGAAACTGGAAGCAAGGAGACCCAAGTTCTGATTCCAGCTCTGTTACTCGCAAGCGCAAATTCTCAGCTCTCTTTGCCCTTCAGTGTTCTTCATCTTATATTTCTCTGGGTGTTGGGTACTGGGGCTTATCTGTTTGTTTCCTGAAAATAGAAAAAATATAAAATATTTCTCCAAAATTTATGCAGCCCTTGACTATTAGAAAGCACTGACTTGCAGCAAGCAAGTTTCAGCCCTCAAGAGAATTCAACTGAAAATGAGCCTTCATATCTTCTAAGAGTAGACAGGAGGTCCCAGGGAGAGCCTATCTCAGCACCATCTCAGGGACATCTCTTCTCAGGAGAGAGGAGGTTGCCACACTCAGGAGAACTTTTCAGCAGAATCAAGAACTGAGCAGTAACAATATCCCGTCGTGTATTGGAGAATTCTCTTTCTCCGGTCCTGTAACAGGGCTTTCATCTGAGGGAAGTTACTTGGAAAAGACTGGTAGAAACACAGAACCACTACCTCTGTGGGAGTGTCTTTTATTTATGAAACTCACAGAGGAATCAGTCCTAGTATCTGAAGGGATACAAAGATTCCCTGAATTAAAAATAATAATAAAATGCATCTGGATGTTCTAAGTTCATGGGCTGCTGGGTGGGGAGGAGGAACTGGCTTTTCTTTGAAACTAGAAAATACATTTGGCATCTTTGTCCAAAAGACACAAGGAGCAGATCCTGTGCTCACAAGTTGTTTTATCTATTTTTTTTCCTCCTGCTTTCCTTTGTAGTGAGTTTCAAGCTGCTTTGTTACCCTTCCATCCTTTACAACTATTGAATCTCTTCAACAGATCTGTACAAATAAACAGGCCATTTCCAGATTACCAGCCAGTGACACCACATCCTGTGTTAGGGCTGATGATAAATAAGAGTGAGGCAGGTAGTCCCCCAGACACATCTGGGAAGCATCCTCTTCTCTGAACAGAAGCGCACAGCATTCAATTCTAGCCAGAGCTTGTTTGGCCCTGTGGTCTGCTGAGTTGAAATGGTTATGCCATTTTTCCCCCTGAATCTAAAGATTATGTTTTCCCTCTGACATTTTTCCTTTTTCTAAATTTTGGTATATAAAAAAAAATAATAATAAACCCCTGGAGGGAACTCTATAGGCTTTAGCCATGAGTCCCAGGTGTATTCTAATTAGCTTATATATATATATATATATATATATATATATATATATATATATGTATATAAACTTCAAGTTGAAGACAGCTAAAGCAACTAGCAGCCATGGTTTGGGCTAATTAACTCTTCTGGTAACATCTAGTGACTTGAAACTGTGGTCTCAAAGATTCTGTGATGATGTAGATACCCAGGATCTTATCTGTTCTTTTACCTTCTTTTAAATTAATCAGCTTTATAACGATTAGCAACCAAAAATTATTTTTAGCTCTAGTTCATATTTATTCTTTCCCCTCCCCGTTTATGGATTCTTCGCTTTCTCCCAGCTAAACCTTCCGACCTCTGCTTAAAATATAGAAATTTCAAGAAACCAGCATCGCTCTCTGCTCTGAAAACATATGCAAAAAATATACTGAGAGATTCAGTGTAGGGAATAATCTTTCTTTTGTATCCTACGTTTAGCAGTCTCAGAAGCCAGGGCAGACTGATGATGAGCAAAGAAAGGGAAAAGTATCACAAATCCACTGTCTCCAAAAGCTCTCACTTTGCTCCCCAGAATCTTAAATGGTCCTCTCCCATCTTTCCAGACTCCTCAAGGGAATGTTGTTTCCACTTGGAGCAGTCTTTTTATCACTGATCTGCAGTATAAGGAAAACCACACCTGCAGTTTATACAACAGCTCTGGGAGGGACCAACTACAGATGCCTTAATCATGCACAGCTATCCATCTTTCTGGACTAGCCTGTGACAGTCAGCAAGTGGGCCTGAAAAGATGGCAATAAAACACACTCCTTCCTACTGACTTCTCTCCTATCATCCTGTAAGGGAAGGTATCCTTTTGAGACAACCTATGTTTTATTCAGTTTACAGTATACTAATGGCCTGAGGAGGCTACTCAGTAGACTTAGACAAGAAATAAAAATCTCTAATCTTATATTGAGGAAAGAGAATACTGGCCCAGAAATGAAAAGAGCTGACCTCTAATCCCTTCTCTGCCATTAACTAGTTTAGCAACTTTGGAGAAAGCAGTTTCTTCTTGTGAACATTAAACCAGAAAATCTTTAAGGATCCTTGCACGTATTAGGTTCTGTGAAGGGATATGTTTTCCCATTTGCTCCTCTGAAGACCAACTACTAACTTCTCTGCAGATATAAGGTGGAGAAATCAGGCTCAAGGATATCCAGATTTATAGTTCATAGGACTTTAAGGAAATTTTCAAAGTTACATGTTTACTACTTTTTTTCTGAAATCAAGAGAGCTCTTGCAAATCAGTACTGGTTATAAGACCTACATGAAATAAGAAATCATTTTTCTGATACATTGATCACCAATCAGTTGGTTAAATTGAGATTCCTTGGCCAAGCAATAAAGTGACTCTAAAAGTTGAACTAAAATAAATAAATATGACTACAACAATAGAAACACCAAATGAACATTTTAGTCCTTATTTTGTGCCAGACACTGAGCTAGGAATTTCTGCATGTGTTATCTCAGCTTAGTATCATAAACACACTCTGTCCCCTCATTCTGTTCTCCAATTATCCCTTCAGGCCGCCTTGCCATATGCCCACCTCCTGCACAGAGATTTTGTATAAGGCAAGACCTTTAAGCACAGACACACCCAACCAGTCCAAATTCACCCCAAGAACTTTCATAGCCTTCATCTGAACACATTACTTCCTGGTGTGAGAAAAAGAGCTTTGTATTTATCAAAAGTAAAGAAGCCTCAGTGTTTGCCTTTTCCTGATGCTCTTCCTTCAAGTCTCTGAGATTATTTTATCCACACAAGGAGTGTTTAAATCGATATCTGCAAAAGCTTTTAAGCTATAATAACCATGATCTTCAGCACTCAATATATCCTGACAACATGCTCCCCTGTAAGTCAAGTGAAGTGGGTAAACTCTTAGGTAGAGATTTTTAGGCCCACTCCTTAGCTATTAGTACTTTCAGTAGAAAAGTCCATAATAGAAAAGTCCATAATTATTAAGCCAAATGCAAGGGAACAGCATTCTCGATGATATAGTTTTAATTCTCTTTAAATGCAACCAGCACAAACTTCATCACTACTTTGTAGCATTGCTAGCTAATGAGTTGAATTTTGGCAGTCTATTAATCTTAATTTTGTAAACATTGATTTTTTTTTTTTCCTGAGTTTTGAATGGAGCTAAAATTAGCGTGGTTTTGTTCTTTTTTTTTTTTTTTTTTTGTTTTTGGTTTTTTTTAGTATAACCTCTATTTCAACTTCCTGCTACTGGATATTTTATTAGAGCAAACAGCCCTATCCTTGACCAGGGTCTAAAAAGAAGTCAGAAGAGTTCTGGGAATAATGGTCCCACCTCTCATCTTGTTTCACACACTTCCCCTGTCCCTTCTGGGACATGGAGCCTCCATTGACTGCTAAGGAAATTCACTTGAGGCTCAATTAAAACTACGGGGCACAGAGAAGAAGAGGCATATCCTCACCTTTTCCTCTCTAGTAATATCTGTTTCCAGGACCAATCGTATATAGAAGGACTTTTGAGGGCTTGTGGTATAAAACAAAACTGGGAGGTTCGACCTAGCATTCAATCATTTGACAAGCGCTGGTTCCCATCAAATTTCTCTCATAAGTACAAATGCCTAAAAATTATAACTAAAAGGATCTCTCCTACCAAAGAGAGCACTCATGACTTCTGATCTTTCCCCAACTCTCTCTGGCTTCTTAGCCATTGCCATTTAGTAAACAGTTTAGGGAACAGAAGTTTTATTAGGGTAAGAGACATGAGGTATGAACATTCTCTTTAGTCAAGCTATCTGAAAGGTCATTTCAAATCACCCATTTTCACATAATGCTCTATCTTTATCATGTCCCCACTTAAAACAGACTGTCTATTCTATCTTTCCTTTTCTTTCCCTGTCATAGTCTATTCCATAAGGCTTTGAGGTACTTCCTCTTATTTTCTTCAGAACTTTCATATTGTAGCCTCCAAGATCTTCTCTTCTTTTCTCTATTCTACTCCTTTAATTCCATTAATTCATATTTCTTCTGATAAAATAGCAACCCAATTTCTAAGCATATCTGGTCACTTATGATAAAACAATCACATTTCTTCTTTTGAACCATCCTGACATGTATCTCTTTCCTTCAATATTTCTTGTTACTAAACGAAATTCTAAAAGTCACCAAATTGATCTTAGGAATGAAAAGAAAAAGGCTCTCCAGGCAAATGGCTGAATTTGTGGTGATGAAGAATAAGAACCCCATGATCAGATAGCAGACAGATTGGCAGAAATCTCAGTTCTGCTACGTACCAGCTGACTGTCCTCGGGCATGTTACATAAGCTCTCTGTGCCTCATTTTTTCCCATATGCAAATTGAAAATATGACAGTCTCTACTTCGCAGGGTTGTTATGAAGATTAAATGAGATCCTGTGTATAAACTCTTAGCACAGTACCTGGTATGTAGGTTCTTAATAAATAAATGTTAGCTACAAAACAAAAACCTATGAAATTGTTGTAACTGAAGGTTACATCCTCAGGCCCCATTTTCAGTATAAGGATTATTACTCTACTGTACCATTCCATTTTCAGGAACAATTTATTCTATAGTATGAGAAACATGGAGAGATATGCATATATGTATTATGTATGTATGTATGTGTGTTTGTCCATATATATAAATATATATATTTTTTTAAATTTCTTTTTTACTGACCTGACACTATGTCTGCAATCAATCAGTAAATACTTGTATTTCATGAGATGCTATCAATCAGTAGGAAGAGATAGGAACCTACTTCCTGTTCTCTATAAGCTGAAGACAGATGAAAGAGAGGACACACACTAAACAAGAAAATATCAGCCACACAAGAGCCACCTCACAAACATCTATTAGTCATCGATTAACTGAGTGGCAACATTGTTCATTGAGAGTTAAGGCAACACCTGCCTGACATGGTCTAGGAAGGATTCATGGAGCAAGGAGAACTGAAGTCAAGCCTTGAAACATGGGTCCATTTGGACCAATAAGATAGTAGGGTAGACATTACTAGTAGGGAAATTTCAGAAACAGTGGCCCAGAGACTGGACAGAATAGAGCATATTCAGCAGATAGTTAGGTTCTGAATTTTGCTAGAGCAAAGCAGGACTATTTCATACCTACATACGATGGAAGACAGAGTGGTATCTGCTTATGTTGACTTTACCGGGTATGGGCTTTCACTTTGAATTTCTTATTGTGACCCAAGTGTGACAAAGAAGTTTTGTCTGGAAAACTTATCTCTTAGCAATTGACAGTTGTTCATTATAACTCTATGTTGAGGATTCTGAGGCCACTGGCTCTTAGGGAAATGAAGTATGATTGATTATCAATGTCTGCCATGAGGAAGGAGAAAGAGGTGTCTTACATGCTTTGTGTCTGCCATCCAGGCAATGTAAACAGTGGAGGTCAAAGAGGGCAACTTTAGCCAAAGAATAACACGATAAAAGAGATGTTTTGAAAGTTTAATTTGGCAACAGATCATAGGATAAACTGCTGAAAGAAGAGAGGAGGCAGAAAAGAAAAAAGCACTTTGGAGGTTTTTGCCAAACCTAAGACAACAAGAAATACAAACATAAAAGAAGGAATACATTTAAGAGATTGTAAGAACAAATCAATATACTTAGTGTGACTTCTGAAGAGTCTTTAAACTGAATTAGAGTATTTTTTAGTAGACTTTATTTTTTAGAGCAGTTTTACGTTCACAGCAATACGGAGCAGAAGGGATTTCCCATACATCCCCTGTCCCCACACATGTATAGCCTTCCCCATTTTCAACATCTCTACTGGTGTTGGCACATTTGTTACAACTAATGAACCTACATTGACACATCACAACCACCCAAAGTCCACAGCTTACATGAGGTCTCACTCTTGGAGCTGTACATTCTATGAGTTTGGACAAATATGTAATGACATATATCCACTATTACAATATCATACAGTGTAGTTTCACTGCCCTAAAAATTTCTGTGCTCTGTCTATTCTCAATAGCCCCTGACAACAATCGATCTTTTATCTTTCTCCATAGTTTTATCTCTTCCAAACTATCATACAGTATGAGTGCCATAGTATGTAGCTTTACAGATTAGCTTCTTTCACTTAGTAATATGAAATTAATTTTCCTCCACTGGAATGAGCTTGGTAGTTTATTTTTAAAGTTGCATAATATTCCATTGTCCTGATTTATCACAGTTCATCCATTCACCTACTGAAGGACACCTTGGTTACTTTCAAGTTTTGACAATTATGAATAAAGCTGCTACAAACATCTATGTGCAGGTTTTTGTGTGGACATAAGTTTGTACTTCTGGGTAAATTACCGAGGAACACAATTGCTAAACCACATAGTATGTTGTAAGAAACTGACAACTTGTCTTCCAAAGTGACTGTACCATTTTGCATTCCCACCAGCAATAAATGAGCTGGTTCTTGTTGCTCCACATCTCTGCCAGCATTTGGTATTGTCAGTGTTCTGGATTTTGGTCATTCTAATAAGCATGTAGGGGTATCACATTGTTTCTTAATTTGCATTTTTCCTAATGACATATGATGTGATGCAGAGTTAAGGCCTTTTAATTCTTGAGAATGGGGCCATATTGACTAGTCTTATACTAGCAAAAATTTGTTTATTTTATTTATCCTTTACCAAGCATTCTCACCTGACAGACAGCCAGGTAAGAGGGCATTTGAAATACAATATATGTAAGTTTTGAAAATTATAGATAAGAAAATATTTGGATGAGGTCTATTCCTAAAGTCAGTGAGTATTTTGGTAAAATACCTTGGTAAAGCGGAGATCACTTGGAAGGATTCAATGACCTTGGACAGAGGTGATGGAAGACATTGAACATAAACCTTGCCTTCTTCATAAATTTGACCAGCAGCTCTGGCCCTTACCCACTTTCGTCTATCTATCTTGTGATAAGGTGAATACACATATAAAGTACATCATGGCAGTTACACTAGAAATAAAGACACAAGGCTGAAGCCAGATCTTATTTCAAGGACAAGTCTCTCAAAAGTCTTCCTGAGGGATATAGTAGAGGATAAAGGGGAAATCATTGATTATAATCACTGACGCTGTGAAACGTATTTGTTAATTTATTGAAGGACCACTATGTTGAAGCTCTGAATTAAAAACCATTTCAAAATTGTTTACCCTCCATGCATAAGAATGATGTATACTCTCCAGAAATATACATTCCACCTAGAAGAAAAGACACATTTATTAAAATTAAGAAATATAGTAAGAGATGGTACAGGCCATACATAGAAAATGTCCCTGCCTTGTATCTTGCCAAATAGTCTTAGATATGCTGCGAGTTAGGTGAAAGAAAATATGATTTGGTGAACAGGAAGAATCAATCGTGTAATTATTGAATCACAGTGATTTCCCAAAGCTAGATGGATGCTGAACAAAAGAGAATAACAAATGAGCTGTGTGGGGAAAGACTGGGCCTAACTGGGGCTCCCTTCTTCCTGCAAAAATGCGTTGATTATGTGAAACCAACTAGGCTGAGGGAAAGATGGTTGGAACATTTCCTTAGACAATGGCCCAATTGAAAGGTCACTTCCTGCCACTTTCCATATCCCTGAGGGGCAATCCCATACTGGCTTCCAGTACACAGTGATGGCTATGTTGAAAGTCAGGCTTTGGAACAAATGCCTGCCTGCCAGAATCACAGGCCTTTACTTTGGGGTTTAGAGATGAATTAAAGATAAGTATTCACATTTAAATATCCACTCAAATATAATGCAATCTGTACAGTTTTTCAAACCACAATCACTGTAAATAGCAGTGTTTTTCTATACTTTGTTGACTCTATGATTTTTCATATCATCTGAGAAACAGAAATACTTCACTCCCAAATGAGCAACATTTTGAACTCAACCTTGACCCTAACATGATAAAAATCTGTACTGTTGAAAAGAAACAAAGTGTTTTGTTGTTTTGTTCTGTCTTTCCCCCTGAAAGCCATCCAAGGGCAGAATCTCGTTGCCTGCGTTCACAATGAATATGACATAGAAAGAACATGGTATTTTAGACAGAGTTTTCAGAAAAATCCATATAAGGGTAAAAAGAAACATTTGATGCTAATTTTTTTCCTAATTTAAGATGTTTTGAGTCCAGTTTTTATTTTAAATAAATAAATAAATAAAACAAGGAATAAGAAGAATTCCAGTGCAAATGCTCCTGGGACTTCTTGTGTGAGTAGAATGTAGTGATGAGCAGACATGGTCCAAGTCATCGAAGGAACCCCAGATGACCTAAATGTCCCCTCTGTGTGCCTAACAGGCAACAGCCTGCAAAAAAGATCTCATCCCTTTCCTAGGCTATATCCTCACCCCTTGAATCCCGACATAACTCAATATTCTAGCATTTTACACATGTTTGTGTGTTGTTTTGAAATTGTTCGCAATTTACTTTGTGGCAACATTGCATAACCTAACTCAATGCTTATCAAAGCAGGTGCTCTGCATCAGAATCACCTAGGGTTATGTTAAAATGCAGATTCCTGAGCCCATGCTTGGAAACGTAGAGTGTGGAAGAGGCCTTGGTATCTGCATTGTCAAAGACGTTCTTGTGGTTCAGATTCACAGTGTAAAGAATGCTTGACTTTGAATTCTAGTCTTAGTTTCACTATTGAACATGCATTGCAGACTTTCAGCCAGTCATTTAATCCCTGAGACTTAGTTTTTCCAATTGTAACATAGTATTATTGTGAAGCAATATATGCAGAAGTACTTATATATATAAAAAAAATCCACACATGTACTTATGAATTCCCTAGTTGGATGATAAAGTCTCTGAGATCCAGGAATCTCTTAATTGTATTTCCCTTATTGGAAATGTAATATTGATAGCTGGACTTCAGTAAATAGTTGTTTAACATACTATACAACATAGGACTTGAAAGCATTTGCACCCCGATACTTGAAATAAATCAATTAACCACCAGGAGTCCACATCAAAGTAGAATTGACCTTGGGTGAATTTACCATTAACCAGGGTCTTCTCTAGGATTTGAAGGTTAATCAACCATTAGAATTGATTAAACTTAATGAAACTGTCGTGTGCTATCTAGCAAAGTTTATAAGGTGGACATGTAAGGCCTCCTTCTCAATATATTTAATTTTCCAGGAGAAAAATAACTCAAGTAGTCCAATAAGTCATATTGACTACCCAACATAGATTAGAGTGAGTAAGAAATATGGCTTTCAATTACAAAAAAAAAAAAACAAACAAACTTTTATTGAGGACATTACTTTAATGATTTCTCATATCAATACTTTGAGTACTATATTATATTCCTATTTTACAAATGAATAAACCAAATCCTGGGGAAATGAGGTGGTTTTCTATGGCAGTCTGCTCTGTCTGTCTCCACAAGAGGGGAAGACCTGAGAGAGTGTCAGGCTGATCACTTGGGCCTGGCAGATCACCTGGAATCCAGCCAGTGCTGAGGCTGACGAAGTGGAGGGGGTTGGACAGTCACTGAGGTAACTCACTTCTGCTCTGTTTTATGTCTGACACATTTATTTCTTTAAATATGGTAAAGTCTTTATTCAGATTCAGGTCAATTTTATAGGCTCTGGAGTCATTTTGTCTTATAAAGTCAGTGTTTCCACAAGTTTGTTTTATGTGGTAAAAGGATGAGTACTTTTTTATATAAACAGTTATGTATTTATGGTCATGGTTTAAGAAAAAAATATATATAACCCATATATCAAATCCTAATTTCAAAAGTAGTATTACAAAGATGAAGCTAAATAATTTTAAATGGCAAATTGATATAAAGTTAATTTAATAAAAAATATTAAATAAGTTTTGATATTATGCAGTTATCACCAGTTTGTGGAAGGAGTAATATGGACAGCTGGGGAAAGACTGCTTTAAATTGACTTTGCATACCTTTCTCTGTTTCATTTTGAGTCGCTTTTATAGTTTAAGAACAAAATTCATTTCTGTTTTCAAGTTCTTCAGGGGCTGCCTCAAAGTAGCCACTCTTAACTTTATTTGGAATTATACTGCTAACTATGTAACTCCAAATCACACTAAATGTAAATATAGTAATAATAGCCCCACTTATTGACTTACACATGAATTACTGTACTATAGTCATTGTACATATACTATTGTTAATTATCAGAACTCTTCTGGGGTAGATATCATTATCCCCAATTTATAGGTGTGCAAACTAAGACCACGAAAATGCCATAATTATCTAACAGCCACCTAACTTACTAAATGTGGAAACCAAAAGTGGAACTGAAATATGTTATTCCCTAAAGTCTTTGTTCTTTTCCTAATACACATTGCCTTTCTGTAGTAAATTTCCTAAAATATATTACCAAAAGTATTTCAAAATGTCTTACATAGTAAAGCTTCAGTAAGTATATTGTAGTTATAGAATCTTTAAATGGATCGAATTTATTATGTTTTTTAAATTTCTTTTTATTTTTTAATTACAGTTGACATTCAATATTGCATTGGTTTCAGGTGTACAGCACAGTAGTTAGACATTTATATAACTTACAAAGTGATCACCCCTTTAAGTCTTGCACCCAACACCATGTATAGTTATTACAATATTATTGACTATATTCCTTACGCTACACTTTACATACTCATGACTATTTCATAACTGCCAACTTGTACTTCTTTATTTCTTCACACTTTCCACCCATCCCCTCAACTTCTCTCTCATTTGCTAATCATTGAAATGTCTCTGTATCTTTGAGCTTGCTTCTGTCTTGCTTATTTGTTTATTTCCTTTTTCAGACTCTATATATACTTGAAATCATATGGTATTTGTCTTTCTTTGTCCGGCCTATTTCACTTGGCACAATACCCTCTCTGTCCATTCATGTTGTCACAAATAGTAAGACTTCATTTAATAAGATTTTGTTTATGAGAGGTCTGCCAAATCACAATATCTCCTTTTCTCTGAGCCAACACTCTCCTTCTTCCTATGGAAATGAAAACCTGGCAACAACATTTACATACGAGACCCCATCTTATCCTGGCCAGCTAGGGGTTGACACCTATCCTAAGTCAAAACCACTTTGATTGATTTTTTTTCTTGGAAATCTGGACTGAGGACTAGTTTGCTAAATGTGGGAGCTATGAGACAGTAAAGGGGTGAAAAAGCAGAGAAGAAGACTGAAGAAGGAGTTCACCTAGAACCAATGATCTAGGCCCTGAGATAAGAGATAGAAAGATTGGGAGTGCGTGGAGAGAGTTGGGGGAGAGAACACTACTAACCTGGATTCCTAGTTACAGCTTATCATGAGCCCCAGTTATGAATCTCTTGCCCTTGTGCTCTGCGAAGTCTCCCTATGATAAATTTCTATATTTTAATTAAGCTAGTCTGACATGGATCTCTGTTATTATACTAAAAAAGATGTTAAGTGATACAGTTACAAAGTTAGAAAATTTCTCCTTAAAAACGTTTTCCAATAAGTGACCCTGAACCATTCAGTTTCTTCTGATCATTTACAGGTAGGGACCATATGATGGATGATTTTGATAAGTTCTAGAAGCCAATCCATTTAACTACATTGGAATATATACACTTAATATGCAAAGAAAAATGAGTCAGGTTATTCGATGGGTTTGATTAAATTGGCCAAATTTTTTTGTATCATAAGGACATTCAAATGAGAAAATATTACTTCCTTCCCTAAAGAGAAGAATCTTAAAGATGGCCTTTATTTACAAGTAAACCTCTGTATGTCTCATTTATCTCCCTCATTTATCGCACTCCTTTTACCCATCCTATCTTAACCATTCTTACTAGAATCTCTACAATAATTTTTGGCCCAGATGAAAGTAGAGACATTTAACGATCAAAGCATGTATAGTTAAAAATTGCCTCTTTCTTAGCAATGATGGTGCATACCAGAGAAACAAAATAAAATCATCATAAGAAATTACTGTAAAACACAAGCACTCTGGATAATTCAAACTAAACCTTGTAGCTGGTTCAAACAATTTGTTTTTGATTTCATATGTCACCAAAGTGAGACATTAAAAAGGACTCTAAACAGAGAACTTTTTGTTGTTCATCCATGTTTTCCCTTGGGTTTAAGAAAGAAAGAAAGGCGAAAAAAACAATGGAAACCCATAACATTTTTCACTGAATTGATTTTTGAAAATGAGTTTGGCAATTAAAGTCAGATTTTTTTCAAGCAAGAAAAAATATATCTGTGTAAAGCGCTTATACTAAAAGTTTTAGCAGAATGTGGCTTAAATTATTGGTTTTAAAACCACCCTTTAAAAATGGCATTGACTCCGGAATGGAAAGATCAGTAGATCTAAAGTAGAACAAGATTTTGACACTAGTAAAATTGAAAGCCAAATTAAAACTTTATGTAAATTATTTGCAGATTTAATAATACATGGAAAAATTCTGACTATAACATCTTCCTAGCTGAAATTAATCTTTTCCTAAGTGTTCACTTTTAATGATTTTTCTGGTTTATTACAGAAATTCTTTTGGCTATAGCTGTTGAAATCTGCAATTTGATTCTCCAAGTAAATTTTGGGTAGCAAAACCACATGGGCCTGAGTATCCAGTCTTTTGACCTTGTTTCTTGTGGCTTGAAAGCTGTTCCGTTCAATGCTCTGCCCAAGAGAAGAAAGGCAAATCTAGAGCTGTGGGAGGTGCCCTTGCTTTGTGAGCTGCCATAAAGGTTGGCAGGTGCTAAAAGATCGGAGTGCTAGAAGACCATAGCTGAAGTTATAAATACATGTTTTTAAAGAAAAAAATCTCGTTAGTAGTACATTAATATTATTGTATGTCATGCTGTAGAAGAGTTTACTTCCACCAAGAGAACACCTTGCTGAAAAAATGAGCCAGCAGAAGGTGCTTTTGAAAGAAAGAATTAATGCATAAGGCTTAAATTGAATATTTTTGGGTAAAATCTAAGAACTCAGTGTGCATTACTCCCTGAATTTATAGACCAATAAGAGTAATAATTAGGCGCTGTTAATGTATAGGTATACAGCAGAGTAATGGACCAGGCTGGCCCTACACTGGAGAATATGCAACTTTGCAGAGACAATATCTCCCTAAATTCCCACAATGGTACTTTAATCCCTGGTTTATGTCGGTGGAAAAGCAAACACTTTTGAGCTTCCACACAAACGCTGCTGCTTACAAGATCCTTCCCCTTACTCCTTTCTATGGGAAGAAGTATTTTTTTCTTTTACTCTCAGTTCAAATGTCACTGCTTCTCTCAGCTTTTCCCCAACGCCCCAGTTAGAATTTTGCCCAACCCCCACTGAAATAGAATTAATAAATAAATCACACTCTCCTCCGTGTTACCATAGCATTGTGCTAATAGCTGTAGCACAGCACTTATCATGTTGCATTATAACTAGCTCTGTGTGCATGGGCCTATCTTCATGATCCTGGAAACTTTTGAAAGTGGGGACAATGTGTAATTCATTCAGTGCTGTATTTATAATAGGTACTCAAAAGATGTTCATCAGAAAAAAGTGAATAAAATCCTTTTAATAGCAGTGTACTCACCCATTCACTCATTCCTACCTCTATTCAACAAGTAGTGTTATTTAGTATATAATTTGTGTCTTATTGGAAAATATTTTCTCAGATCCATTCCTGAGAAGTAGAAAGTAGACATCTAGATGTCACTGGAAATTTTTAAAATACATGACATTATGTAGTGGACAAGGGCAGAAAAGAGACAAGAGAAAACCATTTATCCTTAAAAATTTTGCCTAGGGCTATTTCTGATGCTAAACCTATAGTATGTGTTTAATGAAAATTTGTTGGATAATTGATTGATAGATTGATTATCATAGCTGAAGTTCAACTGTTTTCTGTCAAAGCAGGTGACAAAAATATCTGTTAAAATTTCATCTCTACACAGACTCTCTTATAAAGTCAAATTTTGTCCTGACAACTAACCCACACAAGACTGATGTCATTGCTCACTAAAATCATCAAAATTTCTTATATGCATATCTTTATATTCTAAATATATCTATTGATATTTATATTTATGTAGTATTTGTTCATGCTTTATGCCCCTTTCTTTATATGCTGATTTTCTCAAAATGAGACAAACACATTTTCTATTTGAACTAAAAACTAGTATATTTGTGCTTCTGTATACCAGAAATTTTCATTAACTGTTTCTTCACCAAGACAATGATCATTTATATCAACAAAAATCACCTAGTTTGGGGGCTCCTTCTGAAGTCTTATTAAGTGACAGAATTACATTTGGTGTCCTGCTAGTATTAAGCACAGATGACCATAAGTTCTTAAGCTTTCGTAGTTCGAAGAGACTTTATAATAATCTATTTCAAGTTCAATGCAAGAATCCCTTTGCCCCATTCCTCACAAGTAAAATCTGTCTGGATATAATCACAAGCAGAAATCATCTTCCGCACAGAGAGCCTATTCCATTTCTGAAGAAGTCTAATTCTTAGAATGCACTTCTGTTTACTGAGCCAAACTCAGGTTCCCTGAACTTTAAACACTGATCCTGGCTCTAGCCTCCAGTATTTCAAAGATTTAATCTAATTCCTCTTCAAATATTGAAAGGCAGCCATGGTTCCCTCTAGACATTTTCCAGTATAGCTTATAAACCTGACTAAGTCTGTGTCATCCAGCACACATATGTCTATTAACCACAAGGACATCATGAGAGATCACTTCAAAGGCCTTGCTCATGTACTGCCAGTATTTCTTAAACCACCATTTAAATAAGCAAAGTGAATTGGTCATAATTGCTCTTAAGTAACTCATGTTGGCTCTTAGTGATCTCTGCCTACTTTTGGGTGCATCTGCGTAATAATTCATTTGGAACTTTGCTCATTTTTGTTTTCAGAATCTACATTTCATTCTGTATCAATTCAAATGGAGAGTAGAGCTCTAAGTATTTAAAACTGGGAAAGGAGATGGATTTAATACAGAAACTGGTTACACAGAAGCAGAAAGGCTCACTGAACAGGAAGTAGTTAGGCAACCCAGACAATAGAAATAGCAGAAAGTCACTAGGTCTTCTAGGATAGAGGAGAAAAAAGAGGAACCTATGATACTAGGACCAGGAGTTAGGGTGACCAAGAGGAATACAAAATGTGACAGGAATATAGAACAGGAGTTACAGCCTCAGTTATCACCTGAGACACAGAGAAACAGGGAAAATAACTTGGCTTTTCTCTTCCTCCAGCTCTTTACTCTCCCACTGGGGTATCCCACTGGCTAAATACATCAGCTGACACAGAAATCTGGGAAATGTAGCCAGCAGTAGGGCCGGAACAGAGCAGGGGAGGGGCGGAGATGAGTGCCTTTCCACAATTCTCCATGGCTCTTCAAGTATTACACACTTAAAAAATATTTCAGTACTTTTGTTGATTACCTTCATTATAACATTTATTTTATTATGGTTTGTTCTGGAGTTTGCTCCTCACACAAATGTTTTTCCCAAATCTGAACAATTATGACATAACTGTGCTGCCATTGTGGTAATTGTCATTGTCGTTTACCATGACGGCATTTGCCAGTGTACTGCACACAGAAGACGCTAAATTAATATGTTCTGTCTGATTCTGGAAAAATCTAACATTCTCAAAAAATAGCCTTTTTTAAAATTATCTCTTCCCTTGTTTGATTTTCAATTTCTGCTTCATTATGTTTGCATTATGTTTTTTAGCTTATGGTTGGTATTAATCATTAACTGGAGTTAAGTAGATCCAATTTTCCTTCTCAGAGGGTTCACTTGAAAATATCTATATTTACTGATTGTTTTTCTAATAATACACACCCAATTTTCACTGTTGTGAAGAACATGAAATGCATAGTGAAAATGTTCAACTGACATTTAAATGATACATATTAAAAGGTCTTTGATATTATTTTTATTTTTTAATTAATTTCTTTTGTCTTTTGAGATTTTACTAAAAAGAATATTTGTATAGTATCCTTGACACAAACATTTTAACATTTACCGGCCAGATAGCTTTATAAAATCATCAGTCAGCTGTCTGTGTTTATGAATTTAACTAATCTTCCCCCCGCCCGCCCCCCGCCCGCCAACAAAATGGCAGGCTTTAACAGTAATTAGCAGAATTGAAGAGTAATTGCATCACTGTGTTGATTCAGGATGCATAGCCAGCTTTTTCTGACTGTCCAAAGTAAACATTTCAATCACAGACACTAGACTGATCCTCAAATGGTGACGTATAAAACTGTGCTGTCCCATACAGGAGATATTGACCATAGAAAGCTACCAAAACACTTAAGATGTGGTTCTTCTGAGTTTGCATAGGCTGTAAGCATAAAATACACACCAAATTTTGAAGACACTATCAAGAAAAGAATGCAAAATACTTTATTCATATTTTATGTTGATTACCTGTTAAAATTATAATAGCTTGGAGATAACAGGTTTGATAAAAAGTTATTAAAATTAATGTCACCTGTTTGCTTTTTAAATTGGGCGTCTAGAAATTTAAAAATACGTATGTAGCTAGCACTCGTGGCTTTCTTTGTATTTCTTTTCGATGGCACTGGCCTAGAAAAAATGAAGAAGTATCTGTAGAGACAGGACATAGCAACTGAAGGAGAAGTTATCTCTCCTTTTAATTAGTTTCGTAAGAGCAACAGATTTGATGTCAGACATTTAAAAGAGACAAGACTATTCTCTCAGTCAAGCAAAACTCCCACTGTGGTTCCTAAGAGTTCTGCCTGAGTGAAACAAATGAGATTAGGCCCATATTGTTTACTTTGTACTAAAATATTTTCTCTTTTCCAAAACTTTCTTAGTATACTGTTGGCTACCAGGCTGTAGAAGTGCAGAATAGAGAAAGGATGAAAGAACAATAAAGGAACAATTTGAAAGTGTTGTTTTGAAACATGTAACTAGTGCTGTCAGCTGCTGGTTCTTTCCATTTTGTACATTTACATTTCCTGACTGTAGTTTAAGAACATTTCACTGCATGTTACTATCAATCATCCTTAACCTAGAATTGCACTATACATTAGTAACAGTTAATTGGCATATTTAAAGTAAATAGCTACTTAGTTTTGTTGTGAAGGTTTTGCATACAAATCTATAACACCACACTGCTTTGTTTGTTTCAATAACAAATATCCCTGTCTGCAACATTGCCACTTCTGTCAGTAGATGAATAGAGATACAATCTTACTGAAATACCCGGCACACTAGAAGACAGCCCAAATGACATGCGATGAGTAAGCAGGCACTCTGCCCATCAAACGATGCCTGTGCAGAGAGAAGAACACAAAGACATGAAAAGGAGAGGCAATGTGAAGTTTTAGAAAGATGATCAAGAAAGAAAAGGGAAAAAAATAAAATGACAATTATAACTTTGCCTATGTATTTTGTACATATTAATGAACTAAAAGAGAGATTATTTAGCAGATATTATCTTGGCCCCTGACATTTGTTCAATGTCAGGTTTCCACTCAGCAAGCAACATACTTCCCAAAGCTTAGAAAGAGAGAGATCATTCTATTTCCCACTCTCCTCAGAGTCCAGCAGCAAGTAGAATTGTGCCTCTCCCTTGGGCAGCAGGGCTAAAATGGGATCAGGTTAGGAATTTGATAAAAGAAGATAAAATGACAATAATTTCTTTCCAAATGTGAAACCAATACATCTATGATATATATCTTATATACAAACAATCATACTATAGTGTGTGTGAATTCTAGCATCTCCTAGATGAATCTTTACCTGAGTCTCAACGTTTCCTTTGCTACCTGCACCAAAGAGTCAAAAGAGATCACCTGGTAGTTGTGTGTGTGTGTGTGTGTGTGTGTGTGTGTGTGTGTGTGTGTGTTGTGAATCAAATGAAGTGTCACCCTTTCCTCTTGCCATAAGTCCATAATTCTGCAATAGGATTTCCAGAGAAGCAACAATATAAATGGTTGTCCACACAGATCATTATCACAGTCCATAAAAAACTTATAAACTGATAAAAAGTTAAAATTAACATTATTACTAATTATAGTACAATTAGAAATAAGAAATCATAGTGATATTATTGTTAGCAAAAAAACATTATTTAACTCTATTAAGAAGTTAAAGAAGTAAAAAATGAAAGTTTATGAAGACAACCTGAAGAGATCTAACCAGTACCCATTCCTAATATTATTTCTTTGATAAAATTCAAATCAGAGATACCAAAAAATTTGTACTTAGAATATTATTTAGATACATCATCATTATGCGGTTTTGCTACTCATTTTATGGGCTAATCTAGATACAGCATTTTTCATGTGCTTGGAATAGGCCAATACATCCTGCAGATGTAGAAGTGATCTGAGCATATGTTCTTCATCTACTCCCATGTACTGCATCTACTTTGTGAAGAAAAAGAAGAAATTGCAATTGTGGTATCTCAAACATCAGAAAATGTGAATAGGGGAGCTCTCTTCTCAATAAAATTATCGAAACAAATTTTCCAACTGTTCTAAATTTTTAATATTGAACTCTTTAGTTGAGGTCCATAGTTTTTCATGGTTCACTGTGAATTTCTAACTAGATGTTTTGCCAACACTAACTCAAAACTAAAAAGCCAGAATTCCTATTATTTTTAGAGGCTCTCTTTCCAATGAAACTGTCCTACGTCTATTGATAGCAACACCATCCAGGCTGATATTAAGCTTGGGGCTACGTGTGTCTCCCTGTCATTTAGCTCTTCAATTCAGGATAATATCCTATTCATTCTTCTATGTAATATTTCTGTGATGAATTCCTTTCCTTCCACAACTACCATTAAAGCTCTTGAGTCATTGTTAATGCATAACTACATGATTGCTATAACCTCCTCTTCATGGGTGGAATTATTGTCTCTATTTCAATCAATCTTACATAAAATGATGAAATCACAGACTGTAAAGTGATGCTTCCTCAACTGTCTGTACACAGAAGTACCAATACCTTGATCAAAGTATCAGAGGGCAAGAGGATATGTGAAAACATTGTGGCCACAAAAAGCTTATAAAGAAGCAAAGAAATGACCAAAATTAAAAGGAAGAAGAAGAAGGAGG